>NW_027397119.1:251339-253055 GCF_003265705.2 Callorhinus ursinus
CTAATGATGTAATGTATGGTGATTAACATAACAATAAAAAATTTTAAAAAATTAGAATAAGACCCAATTAAACGCAAAGTAAGCAGAAGAAATAAAGATCAAAGCAGAAACCAATGAAAACATAAAGAGAAAAATAAATTGATGAAGGGGTGCCTCGGTGGCTCAGTCGGTTAAGCGGCTGCCTCTGGCTCAGGTCATGATCCCAGGGTCCTGAGATCAAGCCCCACATCGGGCTCCCTGCTCTACGGGAAGCCTGCTTCTCCCTCTTCCACTCCCTCTGCTTGTGTTACCTCTCTCGCTATGTCTCTCTCTGTCAAATAAATAAATAATATCTTAAAGAAAAAAAGAATAAATTGATGAAAACACAGGTAGTTCTTTGAGATCAACAAAATTGATAAACCTATAGCCAGACTGATCAGAAAGAAAAAAGAGAGAGAGAAGCTATGAATTATCAACATAGGAATGAGCATCACTACAGATCCTGCAGCTACTAAGAGGATAAGAAAATCACTATTATGAAAATTAGGAAGGTAAGTACTACTGTATGTTGTGTGAGTGTGGACAGAAAAGAACTCTCCCGCACAGTGAAGTAAATTGATCTGCAACTCCTTTGCTGAGCATATATCCAAGAGAAAGCCTCAAGCAGATCAGAGATGTGTACAAGGATATTCACTACAGTATTGTATGGGGTAAAGGAGAGTTGGAGGCAACCTAAGTGTTCACCACAAAGAAAATGAATAGGCAAATGTAGGAGATACATGTTACGGAATATTATGCAGCACTCAGGAGCAAGGAACGTGAGGAACATATTCATATCCCAAACCCGCATGCATAGTTAAGGGTATCTATCTTGAATTAAAGTGGATTACTGGAAAATGGAGAGTGGGATATGGGGAATGGCAATCAGGAGATAAGAAAAGACAGAGGGATGTTTACAATGACCACAGATAACAGTCTCTTATGAACTAAGGAATATGTACCTGGTGTCCAGAAAGAGAGAAATAACCGCATGAACACTACTATGTAAACTCATTGCCCTTCACGACCCCATTGGGATTTAATAAAATGAAAAAGAAACTTAACTCACTTTAGGAAGTGGACTTGTGCAGGGCACTTAAGTTGTATGACATAGATATTCAAATGAAAATTGGGCAGAAAAAAAGAGAATTAGGACAAACCGATTTTTAACAGGTAATTATTTATTTCAACCAGCCTGCCAAATCCAGAAAAGTACAAATCTAAGCTGAGTGATATAAAGTATCCATAGTTCCATGGTCACTATGTGTGTTAGCAAGTTTTACCAAAGTCATATATTACAATAAACGATGTTTCAGTGGAGCTGATAAACTAAGGTTTTCTTTCTAGAGCTGTAGACAAAAGCAAATCTTTTCTCCATTTTCTTGGAGAAAGAGGTGTAGTACTATTTAAATGATTCTCTTTCTCTTGCTCCAGTTTTTCAATCTTCAGAGATAGTTTATGTAACTCCAGGATCACCTTTGGGTGCTGGGGACTTGAGATATATATATATATATGTATATATATGTATGTATATATACATATATATATATCTCAAAATATGTATATATTTACAGTGTCTGGTTATTTATATACTGGCTATTACTGGCTATATAGTATATATAAATATAAATATAGCCCATATATTTGTATATATATATAGCATATATATATATATATAGCCAGTAATAGCCAGTATAT
>NW_027397119.1:253155-290549 GCF_003265705.2 Callorhinus ursinus
TGTGTGTGTGTGTGTGTGTGTGTGTGTGTGTGTGTGTGTGTTTCTGTTTCTGTTTTTGTTTTTGCCTTTCAGGACTATCCCACTGTCTTTTTTCTTGAACAAGAAAATCAAAAGTGTGTAAAAGGTTGTGCTTCCTCAGGAAGTCTTGTGGTAAGAGGAAGACTGGAAGATGAAGAAAGACCACAGTACTGATTCATGGGCAGGACACTCCAGAAAAATACTTTGGATCCTAACAAAAGATTTCCCTAAGAGCTGAAGCCATATCTGTTCTTAGGTAATAATCAGAATCAGCTCAAGCAAAGAGGGAATTTAAGCGGTGAGAGAATCCCCCAAAAACATCTGAAACAATAAGCAGCATGTCAGCTGACCAACCAAAAATGGAACAAAAGCACATCATATATTGGAGAAAATGCTGAGAGCTAGGGCCAGGATATCTGTCAGGAGACTTTCCTGTTCACAGACCCAGGCTGACTTGTGATAAGATCCGTGCAATAAACTTTACTACCACTACAGACTCACCATAATGCTTCAAGATGGAAAGAGCCAGTAAACCCCTTAAAACTAACCCCAACAACTGAGATAGCCCTTTAGGACATATCATTACTATTCTTATTTTCTGAACCATCCTATTTTCGTGTAAATTATTTCAATGTGTCATATGACATAAAATTCACTGAATGAGTATAATTCACCCTCTCAGCCTCCAAGATTTGTTCTCTGAGCAAAAGACACTCTGGGAGCCAACCATCCCATAGCCAGGATCATAAGGGATGGTGACAGTTTCTGATCCTTCTCCACAGACAGATTTCCATTTGGTATTTCTGGTTTTCGGCACAAAGATCTAAGCAAAACACATTTTCTTAGCATCTTGAGTATCTCAGAGAAAATACATTTTTTTTAACACTGATAATATCATAGTAAAAGGGATATTGCTGGCTTCTACTTTTTTTCCTGCCCTACTGATCCACCACTCCTTCCCCCAACAATACCACCTCTACCAACACTAGCACTGGCTAGTATTTACTGAGCACTAGGTGCTTTGCACATTACATGCACATTACATGCATTATTTCATGAAAGCCTTCAGCGACTCCATGAGGGAGGCAAGGCACTAAGGTTATTCCCATTGTAGAGACCAGGAAAGTGAAGCACAGGGAAGCTAAATGCCTTCCCCTTTAAGTGGCAGAGCCAGAGTGTGAACCCAGGGGGGTTAATTAATTCCAGATTCTGAGCTCTTAGGCACTACAGGACCTCTCTTCTTGCCTCAGTTTTCCCCTGTGTAAAATGAAAGCAATGACAGTGACTCAGCTCCCGGAATCATTGTGAGTAAACACTTAGGAACATTTTACGTATTCTGCCATAACAGCTGTTTGAGAAGAGGAAGGGCAACCCCACAGATCAACTCCCTCCTGGGAGGCTCTGGAGTGCGTCAGAAGCTGCGGGTGCTATTCCTCAGATATCTAGAATTAAACGGTGATGGACCTCGCTTAGGCTGGAGCATGCGCCCAAAGAGACCGCTCTGCCTCCAGCTGGGAGGACCATTTCTCTCAGATTCAGTTCCGAACCACTCTAAAGTGGTCCTACCTGCTTAGCACCATTCTGCCCCAGGGAGCCGGGGTAATCTTTTCATCGAGGTGCTGGCGATGACCACTGTGAAAATGCAGAGGATGTTTTAGCTGCTCGGACCAGAGCACACACATCCTCCCTTGCACCCATACTCCATCACTGTAGTGAACAGTAGCAATCTACTATTATCTTAACAGTATCCTTGAATTCTGGGTGGTGCTGCAAGCTCGGATGATAAGAGAGAGAAAGAGGAAGAGAAAGTTGTTTGTTTTTTGACTCATTAAAGAAAATAACCCAGAAGTAAGGAGATTTATTGGAAGATTTTTATCCTTTGTAATCAATGTCATTGCCCATAGGACAACTTGGAATCATTCACAGAGTAAGGGTGCATTCCATATTATCATGTGGCTGTGAATTAAGTGGGTTTGCATATGGTTGGATGGCTATCTGGGAAAAGGGGATGGACTCCTCACCTTGTAGGAACAATTTTTTTCAATAAATTTAAGTGTTCAACAAAATGTGTGCGTATTTACTATAGTGTGTACATTTTAAGCATTTAACAAATATTAACTAATTTAATTCCCCCAAAGAACCCTATGAGGCAAGCATTATTATTATCCCCATTTTACTAATGGTGAAACAGAGAGATGGAGTAGGCAGGAGCAGAGTTGGTGCCATTTTGCCCCTGTGCTCTTGGAAAATATGCTGTCTCAGCTTAGAGAACAGCTACCTGGGGACAGAGAGGGACCTTAAGATAATAAGGCTTAGAGTGAGCCACTGAGGAGTCCCTTTTTTTTTTTTTTGAAACTGAAGTTACTCAAGAAACATCTGTGACAAGGAGACATTGTTCTGTAAATACTTGTAAGGACTGTGCAAATCCAGAATCCCTGAGTACCTCCTTCTTTCCCCATCACTGCCAACCATACTCTCTGATTTTGAATCTTTGATAGAAAAGAATCTTGGTGGGGGGGGAGTTATTTTAATTGCTTGAGTGGTGAAATAAGAATTCATTCATATGAAGAGACATTGTATAAAATTTCATAAACCCTTGTTAGAGCATTTAATAGTATATTTTAGTGCATTGGTAAATACAGATAATTTTAAAGAAAGAGGTTTTAGGGAAGATGTTGTATTGGGATTGAGAAAGGTTTCATAATTGTGTATTTTCTGTAAATAAAAGATTGAAACCACAAAGCAATCCTGGGGTTTTTAGAAAAACTTTTTCCTGGTTTTGCTATTGAAAATGAATGCTCAGCATTCTGCCATCATGCTTTGGGTTCCTACATCCATATCTTTACTTATGTAATCCTTTCTCCCTACCACTTCCTTGATCCCTTTCCCCCTTATCTAATTCAATTCCCACCTTCCCTGTTCTTTTTGTTGTTCTTGGACCCAGTTTCAACATGTGTGTGAAGCAGCGGGGGTGGGGGGGGGGGGGGGCTCGTTCTCCATGACCCCAACAGGCAATCCTCCAGACACCAGCTCGGTGTCCTACCACAGATGGTGTCAGATCCCACAAGTGAAGGGTTCAGTCCTACCAGACTGCATCTGCCCCCAACTTTATTTTTTTTTAATTTTTTTTTGTTAACATATAATGTATTATTTGTTTCAGGGGTACAGGTCTGTGATTCAACAGTCTTACACAATTCACAGCCCTCACCATAGCACCTACCCTCCCCAATGTCCATCACCCAGCCCCCCCCTCCCCCCCCCCCCCCCACCACTCCAGCAACCCTCAGTTTGTTTCCTGAGATTAAGAGTCTCTTATGGTTTGTCTCCCTCTCTTGTTTCATTTTTCCCTCCCTTCCCCTATGATCCTCTGTCTTGTTTCTCAAATTCCTCATATCAGTGAGATCCTATGATACTTGTCTTTCTCTGATTGACTTATTTTGCTTAGCAAAATATCCTCTAGTTCCATACACGTCGTTGCAAATGGCAAGATTGCATTTTTTGATGGCTACATAATATTCCATTGTATATATATACCACATGCTCTTTATCCATTCATCTGTTGATGGACATCTAGGCTCTTTCCATAGTTTGGCCATTGTGGACATTGCTGCTATAAACATTGGGGTGCATGTGCCCCTTCGGATCCCTACATTTGTCTCTTTGGGGTAAATACCCAGTAGTGCAATTGCTGGGTCATAGGATAACTCTATTTTCAACTTTTTGAGGAACCTCCATACTATTTTCCAGAGTACCAGTCTCAAGCCCAGATGGTTACCTGTACTTCTGACCAACTGGCTATATAAATCAGGTTTCCACAAACCCCCTCCTCAGGTTAATTAATTTACTAAAGAAGCTCACAGAACTCAGAGAAACATTTTACTTACTACATCACCAGTTTATTGTAAAAGGAAATAACTCAGGAACAGCCAGAGGGAAGAGATGCACAGGGCAAGGCATGTGGGAAGGGCAAGGAGCTTTCATGCTCTCTCTAGGCACACCGCTCCTCACTGTCTCTACATGTTCACCAACCCAGAAGCTCTCCGAACTCTGTCAAGTAGGGTTTTTATGGCAGCTTCATTACTTAGGAGGATTGATTAAATCATTGGTCGTTGGCGATTGATTCAATCTCTAGCCCCTTCCTTTCCCTGGAGGTCAGGGGGATGGGACTGAAAGTTCCAACCCTCTAATCACAAGATTGGTTCCCCTGGCAACTATTCCTAGGTACTTTGCAAAAGTCATTACATAATAAAAGACATCTTTGATGTTCTTCTCACTTAGGAAAGTCCTAGGGTTTGCAGAGCGTGAGTCAGGAACAGTGGTCATCTGAACTCTGAACGACCAAATATATGTTTTTCTTATAAAAAACAACCATAATGATGTATTGTATGGTGACTAACATAACATAATAAAATAAAATTTAAAAAAAAGAAAAGAAAAAAGAATAGCAATACCACCTTTGCAATAAAACACTTATTCTTGTGCAAAAAAAAAAAATCACAACCATAAGAGACTCTTAATCTCAGGAAACAAACTGAGGGTTGCTGGAGTGGAGGGGGGTAGGAGAGAGGGCGTGGCTGGGTGATGGACATTTGGGGAGGGTATGTGCAATGGTGAGCACTGTGAATTGTGTAAGACTGATGAATCACAGACCTGTACCCCTGAAACAAATAGTACATTATATGTTAATAAAAAAAATAAAATAAATCACAGTATCACATCTGTGAACCTCCTTGACTGCCCTTGGCATACAACAATCTTTGTTTTCTCTGAACCACATATCACTTGTTAGTAAAAACAAGAATATTTACGTAGCAAGCACTGTGTTAAGCACTTCACTTATGATATTCCATTTAATCCTCAGAACAATTTTACTAAATATTATTATCATCCTCATTTGTAGATGAAGAAACAGACTAACAGACTAAATAAATTGGAAATAAAAAGAGTTAAGTAAATAAATCACCGAAGATCTCTCAGTGAATGGGGTACCATTTGGGTCTATTTGCCTCCATAATCTGTGCTCTTAAAGAGATTCTATTCTTTGTTCCACTGATTTGGCAGTTGTATTATGATGTGTGTGTGTGTGTGTGTGTGTGTGTGTATCTATGCCTATGGATAGATAGATAGATAAATGAACAGCTTTTTATTAAAATTTGCATTTTGAGAGCAAGGAGCACAATTCACGCCTCTCCATGCCACAGGCACCTAGCATGTTCCTCTGAAAAGAGTAGTTCCCAAATACGTACTAAGGCATAACACATGAATAGTTAAGTCAAAATACCAGGCAGAGTCTGACAAATGTCAAAGAGAGCAGACAATAGGTAATGTAGGAAGAGAGGAAAATGCCTCCTGGTATCAGGAATTGGAATTGGATAGGTAGCTGCATTGGTGGAAGGCATTTTATATTAGGGGAGATTTATATTAGCAAGAGGGGGAAGGAATGAAATGTATGGAAATATTCATGGTGAGTTAGTAGATGAATTTGACTAGAGAATCATATGGGGCAGAAGTGACATAACTTGAGATCAGAGTACAGCAGGTTTTGAGCAACACACTGAGTTAAAGACTTAATCCCATAAACGATGGAGGAATTTTTAAGGGAACAAAAAAGAAGGAACTTGTTCAAAAAATAATTGAATAATTCACAAGACTTATTGACCAATGGTGTACGGCTTCTTTCATTGACTTAGTCAACGTGGAATAAGAAAAAATGAAAATGGAAGATTGGTAGAATAAATACACTACACACACACACACACACACACACATGCAAAAAAAGAAGAAAGAGAATCTATTTATTAAATCTGGTCAAAAATCACCAGATCCAATTCCCAGCTAAAAACTTGAAGAGATTTGTGATCCCACATTGACCCTTTTGCCTAACTTTCAGACTTCTCTTGGTGATTTTCATCTTTTGCTGTAAAAGAAATTTTCAAAAGAAAGATGCCTCCATACCCTTCTTAGAAAAAACTGCCCCAGTGTTACCAGGGTATTACGGGATTTCAAAAGTCTAAAAAAGGATAGTTGCACTTTAATTTCTTTAGGCCCATAGAAATCAATCAGCACATTTTCCTCATATTCAAAATCTTGTATTTTAATGTTCTAAGAGCTGGTATGGGAATCTCTGAATAAATATTTTAAAATTCAGGTTAAAAATTAACTCACAAAAAATCATATAAGAAAAAGGGAGGGATTTATAAGTTCAAAAGGACTTAAGAGATGTATCAACCAACTGCAATGTGCAGACACTATACGAATTCTAATTTGAACAAATAAACTGTTACAAAAACATTTATGAGACCATCAGAAAAATTTGAACACTAGATATTTGATCTTATAGAATTTTTATTTAACTTTAGGTATGATAATGGTTTGTGGTTATGTTTTTAAAGATAGAATGCTTATCTTTTAAAGACACCTATTGAAATATTTAGAACTGAAATATTATGTCTAAGATTTCCTTTTAAATAACTTAGAATAGGCAAAATGGGTGTAGGTATGGATAAAACAAGATTGACCATGACTTGATATTTTTTAGGGGAGCAGAGGGAGATGGAGAGAGAGAATCCCAAGCAGGCTCCACACCCAGCCAGGAGCCCGAGGAGGAGCTCTGTCTCATGACCCTGAGATCATGACCTGAGCCGAAATCAAGAGTCGGTCACTCAACCAACTGAGCCACCTAGGCCCCCTGAGTTGGTAATTTTTTTAAGTCAGATGATGAGTACATGGAGTTTTGTATATGTTTTAAGGGGGGGGAAAAGTAATCATTGTCACCTAATAAAAAAGATCACCTTTAATGCATAGATATTCATTTATATAAAACTTAATGAGGGCTCCTGGGTGGCTCAGATGGTTGGGCATCTGCCTTCGGCTCAGGTCATGATCACAGGGTCTTGGGATCGAGTCCTGTGTTGGGCTCCCTGCTCTTTGGGAGACTGCTTCTCCCTCTGCTTCTCTCTCTCTCTCCCTCTGTCTCTCATGAATAAATAAATAAAATCTTTAAAAAAAAAAACTTAATGAAATGTTCCAGTCACCATATTTCCCCATAGAGTCCTACAGGTACTAACCTTTATAATGTTGATTAATTTAACTTAATTAAGTAATTAACTTCCTTTGTGGGAGGTATAACTTGTTTTATTTAATTCTTACTAACAATGAAACTGTTTTATTTATGGTATAATACATTGTTTATTAATTTCCACTTTATTGATGGAAAGATTGAATTCCAAAATATTTTCAAAAGGTTTTAATAATTTTAGGCATGTGCTGTTACCATCACCAGAGAAAACAGTTTTTTGATATTCGTTCGTGGGGCTCTCCTCCTGTAAACAGATAAGAATAAATTGCAAGTAACTTCACTTTTATAAATACAAATTCACAAATGTTTAAGTTTCCTTTATCTTTTAAATGAGTTTTTTTATCCCAGATATTTTTGTTTCTAATTGCTTGTCATATTTTTACCATTTATAAAGCAAAAGTGAAATTGTAATTATCACTATGAAAAAATTCACTAAAGCTTAATTCATGAGTTGTGTGTATAAAAGTCCTGTGTAAACTATCAGACATTTTGTAAATGTGGTTTTATTTTTTGCAGTTTGGTAAGTAATTTTCATAAATTAATCAACATTGAAAAAAGTTTGACATACTGCAATCTGATCACACTTTTAGAATTCCTAGTAAGGAATACATTTGCAATGAATTGGTCTAAACTACTTTCTCTTCACTAACTGAACACTTCTCTGTTGTTTGCCTTGGGCTCTAAGCACCAGTAATTGCCTTACTCACCAGGCAGGTGGGCTGGGCATAGGAGCACAGGCAGAACCCCACAGAGCTGCGGAGTGGCTCCCTCAGAAAGCCCTCATGGTTCCTGTTGACCCTGCACCAGCAGAAGCTCAAAGGTCTCAGATTTCACTTGGAAATTTCTGGAAGAAAGAGAGTCAACTCGCAGCATGCCAAACTGGAGTTGAGCTGTGCAATGGTCAACAAAACCCTAGGGAAAAGTCCAAGTTAGGGAGAAGCTGAGCAGAAGAGGGTGGAATTAGGGCTCCAGGAACCAAGAGAGTCAAAGGGCACTTGAAACCTCTCTTTCAGCGTCAGTGGTTGGATGCCAGGTGCAAGCAGAGCTGTGCAACCCTGAGAGTATTTAGAAGTGTAACCCTAAGCTTTCCTTTTTATGGTAGGAGTGGGAAATTGCTATCTAGAAATGTAAATAATTGACTTCTGTGTAACAAACAAGGGACGGTAAAGAGCACTTTGGTTCAGAGTGGGCAGCCTCAGCAACCCTCCAAGCAAAACTTGAGTAGGATAAAGCTGAGTGCTAGGTCCAATGGAGTTTGAAAATGAGTGTGCAAGAAAGCTACTCCTGAGAAGAATTAGCTATTAGGGAAAGTTGTGACTATGGTGAAGAGTTTGCTCTGGCAACAGCAGGATGAAATTTAAAAACAGACAAAACAACAAATGTTAGAGAAAGTTAAATTTCCTTCCTGAAGTTCTAAAGTCTATGGGGAGAGAGAGAAGTCAGAAAAGACTCAGGAATACAGACTGGCCTGAAAAATTTCCTGAGTGGGACATTCATTTTTGTTATTCCTGAGTTACCTAAGACACCTAATAAATCACACTCAGGTGCCATTCTAGTCTGTTAGAAAAAGGAACAGTGGTGCCTGAAGCATCAAGGAAACAAGCCCCAGACTTTGAAAGCGTTGGGAGTGGTGAACCATGCAGAGAGCAAAGTTCCCTAAGACCTTGAGAATATTTGGAAAGTGTCCAATCAGCCAAGAGACACAACCAGTCCTGTGTTATGTCTCTGGCTAAAGCAGCAAATGACAAGTGTTCACATGCACTATTCTTATCTTTCATGGGAAGTAATATTTGAAGATAGGCTGATTTTTATTCAAAGAAGACAATGAGTTTTGAGAAACGCCCGGAAACAATCTTCTTACCCAAGTCAGCTGCAGGCTGTTATAGGGTTCAAAATCCAAAGTGCTTCGCTCCCACTAGAGATCAGTGGGTAAATTATGATGTAGTATTGATTACAGCACAATTAAATTTCAGTCTTCCTGAGACAAAGAAAGGCAAATAAATTCACCATGAATTTGCTTTACTTTAGCAAAAGAATCCAAGACAATACTAAACATTAGAAAAAAAGCAAGCAATTAAAAATATTCAGTAGAAGACTATTTTGAATTATTCCTTCTATTAAGCACGTACTATGTACTAAGCATTTTCCATAAATGCTTCCATTTAATCTTACAACAATCCTGTGATTTTTTTTTAAGTAGGGTCCACACCCAACGTGGAGCCCAATGTGGGGCTTGAACACACCACCCTGAGATCAAGACTTGAGCTGAGATTAAGAGTTAGATGCTTAACTGACTGAGCCACCCAGGCACCCCAATCCTGCGATTTTTTTTAATCCTCTTCTCAAAAAATGTTAAGGAACCCTTGCCAAAAAATTTACAAACAATAAGTGGCTGAGCCAAAATCTGAACTGGATCCATGCTTTCCACTATAACTTAGTATTTCTAAAATAATATAAATAATTGTCAAAAAAGAGGTGACTATTTAGAGACAAAGTAGAGTCAAGGAACATAAGAAAATGCGGTTATTATCCAGAATGCAGAAACACTATCTCCCTCCTCCAAACCACAAAAGGACTTAATCAAGAGCTATTGAGTGAACAAACATTGACATTGATACAATCTACTGATCTTATTTAAAGTTTTATACTCGTGTGTGAGTGTACTCAGTTCTGTGCAGTTTTATCACAGTCAAGATACAGAACAATCATGACCACAAAGATCCTTCATGTTGCCTTTTTATGACCACGTCCACTTCCCTCCTGGTCATCTCCCCAGCCCTAACCCCAGGCAACCACTAATCTGGTTTCCTTCTCTAAAATTTTGTCATTTCAAAAGTGTATAGAAATAGAGGGATGCAGTATATAATCTTTCGGGATTAGATTCTTTTCACTTAGCATAATTCCTTTGACATCCATTGAAGTTATTTTATGTATCAATAGTCCATTCCTCTTAACTTCTGAGTAGTATTCCACAATATGCATGTACCACAGTGTGTTTAAGCATTCACTTATTGAAGGACATCTGGACTGTTTCTAGTTTTTTAACTAGTAGGAATAAAGGTGATAAGAACATTCATGTACGGGTTTTGGTGTGAACATGAGTTTTCATTTCTCTGGGATAAATAAAAGGAATACAATTGGTGGGTCATGTTGTAGTTGCCTTTTTATGTTTTTAAGAAACTGTCAGACTGTTTCCAGAGTGGCTGTACCATTTTACGTTAATACCAGCATGTGCAAATGACCCAGTTTCTCCACATCCTTGCCAGCATTTGATGTTGTCACCATTTTTAATTTTAGCCATTCTAATAGGTGTGCAGTGGTATCTTGGGGTCTTCATTTGCATGTCTTTAATGGTTAATAATGTGGGACATCTTTTCACATGCTTATTTCCCATTTATATATTTTCTTCAGTGAAATGTCTATTCATGATTTTTGCCCATTTTCTAATTGGATTGTTTGTTTGTTTTTTTTTTACTCTTGAGTTTTGAGAGTTCTTTATCTATTCTAAATATTAGTCTTTAGTCAGATACATGGTTTGAGCTTATTTTCTCCTAGACTGTAGCTTGTCTTTTATTGCTTTCACATGGTATTTTGCAGATAAAAAAGTTTTCATTTTAATGAGGTCCAATTGATCAATTTTTCCATTTGTGAATTGTGTTTTTGGTGTCAAGTCGAAAAACTCTTTGCTTAGCCATATATTCTAAGATTGTCTCCTATGTTTTTTTTTCTAAAAGTGTTATAGTTTGGGGCACCTGGGTGGCTCAGTCAGTTAAGTGTCTGCCTTTGGCTCAAGTCATGGTCTCCAGGCCCTGGTATCAATCCCTGGGGTTGAGCCCAGGGATAGAGCCCCATGTCAGGCTCCTTGCTAAGCAGGGAGTCTGCTTCTCTCTCTCTCTCTCTCTCTGCCCCTCCCCACTGCTCATTCTCTCTCTCTCTCTCTCAAATAAATAAATAAAATCTTTTAAAAAGCAATAAAAAATAAACATGTGTTATAGTTTTATAATTTCCATTTAAGGCTTAGATTCCATAATGTTTCTCCTGTGCTTTATTCTAAAAGTTTTTCTTTTTATTTTATGTTTTACATTTCAGTCCAAGATTCATTTTGAGTTAAATTTTATATGAGGTGTGAGGTTTAGACGAAGGTTTATTTTTTGCCCTAATATTCGGTTGCTGGTACCATTATTTTCCAAAAAGATAGAAGGTGAGGGGGAAGCCTACCTGAAGGGACTAGAGAGTGAACCAAAGCCTCCTTGGGTAACATAGCCCTGACTAATACATTCCTGAATGGGAATGAAGGTTACGTACTGAGGTCTCTTGAAATCAAAGGAAGAGGCCATGAGGGCCTATCCTGATATTCTCTGCAGCCAGGTCATTATATTTGTCTTAAATAGTATCATTCTCTCCATGGCTAGAGATTACAGGTTGCTTGATGTCTTCTCTTTTTCTTGCCCTCCACATCTCACCAGCCATGTGATTTAGTTGCTTCTTCCTTTGCACTGTTTTTGAGAGAATGTAAAAATATATTTTTGTTAGGATTATGGGAATTTTTCTACCGAAATATATTTTCCATGCAAAAAAGTGCAATATCTTATAGAGCTAGTTGACTTTTTACACACTGATTCACACCCATGTATCACTACCCAGGTAAAGAAACAAAACATTACCAGAATCTTCATGGCCCTCCTCATGTCCCCTTCCCAAGAGGGATTTCTATTCTGACTTCGAACACTATGGATAACTTTTGCCTGCTTTTGTACATTACATAAGTTAAATAAAGCAGTATGTACTATTCTGTGTCTGGCATCTTTCAGTAAACATTTCATATTTTGAAATTCATCCATATAACTATTCATTCCATTGTTGTATATTTCACCATGTGATGTACCACAATTAATTTATCCCCTCTATTGCACGTGAGCAGTTTGGTGGTTTCTAGTTGGGAGCTATTACAGATAGGGCTGCTATAAACATTCTAATAATTGTCTGTTGTTGAACAGATGCATGCATATCTGAGGGGCAGTACCTAGGAATAGAATTGCTAGATCACAGAGTAGGCACACGTTCAGCATTAGTAGGTACAGCCAAAGAATTTCCCAAGGCAGTTGGACAAATTTTACACTTTCACCAACAGTTTGTTTCAGAGTTGGGGTTGCCATACATTTCTGCTAGCACTTGGTGTTTTCTCATTTTAGCGGTTCTTCTGGGTGTATACTGAAATTGCTCTGTGGTTGTTTATTTTTGGGGAGGGGTTGTTTTGTTTTGTTTTGTTTTATATAGTTGCTCTTTTATTGTTTCTCAGTACATAACCACTGTATCTATACTTGAAATTTCTTATGAAAAAGCCTGATTCCTAGTGTATTTGTGAGTAGGATGTGTGTGTGTGTTTGTCTGTGTGTGTGTGTTTCCTTACCAACTCTAATTCTTAGGGAAATCAACAACCACTTAAAACATCCAGCCAAATTTTTCTCTCCCAACTTCACTCTCTAAGAAATAAAATTCAGCTGCAGCTTCTTTATTTCTGCCAAGTTATATTACACTTAAAATTCATAGTCAAATAAGCAAACGCATTTCTAGAGAGTTAATTTTCTGGAGAATTAGCTTTCTGGAATTTTTATGCCCTGTAGTACATTGTAGTACATTGACATATTGTTCTTTCTCTGACTGCATGTGTATTTATGAGAAAATATTTCATCAGTTTTTCATGTTTATGCTTTCATATTAAAGGACTTTTTGTTTTGTTTTTAGAAAATTTATTCAATTTGAGGGGCGCCTGGGTGGCTCAGATGGCTAAGCGTCTGCCTTCAGCTCAGGTCATGATCTCTGGGTCCTGAGATCGAGCCCCAAATTGGGGTCCCCGCTCAGTGGGGAGCCCGCTTCTCCCTCTCCTTTTCCTGCTCCCCCTGCTTGTGCTCTCTCCCTTTCTCTGTCAAATAAATAAATAAAATCTTTAAAAAATAAAAATTCATTCAATTTGTTTAAAATTTAAAAAAAAACAGTTTACCCATTTCTCTAACCCCCCCTTTGCCTCTGTCAACCATCAATCTCTTCTCTGCATCTATACATATTAGATTCCACATATAAGAGAGATCATATGGTATTTGTGTTTCTCTGTCTGACTTACTTCACTTGACCTAATGGCCTCGAGGTCCATCCATGTGGTAGTCCAACCATACGCTGTTGTTTTAGTTGTAACTTCCCTGATAATTAATGAAATTGATCATCTTTTTATAAGTCTATAGGCCAGTAGAATATCCTTTGTTGTGGAGGCTCTTCAGGTCTTTTGTCCATTCTTTTAGTGGGTTGATTATATTTTTCTTATTGATTTGTAAGAATTCTTTATATGTTTTAGATAGAAGTCCTTAGTTGGACAGGGGTACAAATACCACCTTCCAGCCTATGGCTTGCCTTTTCACTCCATTAAAGTTGTCTATACTAGTGTGCTAGTACCGTCATAACCAACTATCACAGACTGGATGTCTTAAACAACAGAGACTTATTTTCTCACAGTTCTGAAGGCTAGAAGTCTGAGATCACAGTGTCAGCAGGTTTGGTTTCTTATGAGAGCTGGGAAGGAGAATTCTGTTCCAGAATATGGTAATTTCTCTGCGTGCACACATGTCTAAGCTCTGCGTGTAGGGGTCCAAATTTCTTCTTCTAATGAGGACACCAATCATATTGGACTAAGGCCCACCCTAAAGACTTTATTTTAACTTAATCACCTGCATGCAGTTACACTGTGAGGTACTAGAGTACCTCAGGCTTGAACATATGAATTTGTGTTGGGGAGAAGGGGGCGGGAGATAATTTAGGCCAAAACATTGGCTTTTTTTTTTTGAGATATAAAATAACATTTCACAAAATCACCATTTTAAAGTGTATAATTCATATGGTTGTGCGACCATCACCACTATCTAATTCCAAAATATTTTCGTCACCCGCCAAAAAACCCCAGACTCTTTAGTAGTTACTCTTCATTCTCTCCCCCCAGTTCCTGGTAACAGCTAATCTCCTTTCTGTTTCTATAGATTTGCCTATTTTGGACATTTCAAATAAATGGAATCATCACCTTTGTGTCTGGCTTCTTTGACTTAGCATCATGTTTTCAAGGTTCATCCGTGTTGTAGCAGGTGTCAGTACTTCATTCTTTTTTATGGCTGAATAGTATTCCATTGCATGGATAGATCACATTTTGTTTATCCACTCATCGGGTGGGTTGTTTCCACTTTTTGGTTATTGTGAATAATGCTGGTATGAACGTTCATGTGTTTATGTTTATATGAAGATATGCTTTCAGTTCTCTTGGGTGTATAGCTAGAAGTGAACTGTTGGATCATTACTAACTCTAATTTTTTGAGGAACTGCCAAACTTTTCCTACCAGCTACAGTATTTTCCATCCTTCCCAACAATATATGAATGTCATCCTAGAGGGTGGGAAGTGGGGTGTCATTGTGGTTTTGATTTGTTTCCCTAATGACTAGTGATGCTGAGTAGCTTTTCATGTGTTTATTGACAATTTTTATGTCTTCTTTAGAGAACCTTAATTATCATCACAGGTCAAAGGTCCAATAGAATCAAAGAGCTATATAAATGTGCAGTATAAAAATAATAGTATGTAGATAGAAGTTGACAGGTGAAAAGGGCTGTGGAATTGGATACAAACTTAGAAGAAACTCATTCCTTTATTTTACATGGTAGTAGTAGAAACTCAAGGGCACCTGGGTGGCTCCGTCAGTTAAGCATCTGCCTTTGGGTCAGGTCATGATCCCAGGGTCCTGGGATTGAGTCCCACATCGGGCTCCCTGCTCAGAGGGGAGTCTGCTTCTCTCTCTCTCCCTCTACCCCTCCCATCTGCTCACACTTTCTCTCTCTCAAATAAATAAATAAAACCTTAAAAAAAAAAAGAAACTCGAGAGAAAAGAATGACTTTGATAGATCACTCCAGAGGGGATTACAGAAATCTCAGAGGACACTGAGCATCCTCAAAGAAAAGACATGTCTCGTTTAAAAATAAAACAAACATACAAATAGTTAAACCTTGCTGCCCATCTTGCTACAGAGAAGTTCACCATTAGAAAAGCCTTACTTATTCACACAGAGACATTAGTCAATATGTTAGGGTCCCATTCTTTCTTATGAGCAGAAAGCAGAGAATATCAAAGAAAACCGCCCTATACTTAATATTTTCAGAGACAGAAAGAATTATATTGCATTCACGAGGAAAGAACAGGATATCACTCAAAAGGAACATGTAGATACAGCTATGGGCTATTGGAAATTAAAATGAAATAAATAGATTTTAAACTTCAATAAAGGTCATAAAATGCCAAGTCGAGAAAATCTCCCAGAAAGTAGAACACAAAGAAAAAGACACGGGAAGTAAGGTAGAAAGGGTTGAAACAATATTTTATTGAAGCAAGTTCCAGGGGCAGGAGGTGGGAGGAGGGAAACAAAGAAGACAAGACAAAATAAAACCAGAAAATAATGAACAAAATTTCTAAATTCTAAAGCACGTGTGTTTCCAGATCAAAAATTCCCAGAAGGTACCCATGTGAATGCATAAAAAGCACCCTAGAGCAAAGCCACAGAGATGAAAAGAAGATACTAAAATCACGGTGGGGGGATCAATAACACTGTATCAAGGATCAGACTCTCATGGACTCTTGCATAGCAGCACCAGAAGGCGAGGGACAGCGGAGAAATGCCTTCAAAATTCTGAGAGAACCTGGACTTCTACATACAAGTAATCTATCAATTAACTGTGAGGGTTAAAAATATATATATATATATATTTTTTAACATATGTAAAGATACTACTTCCCAGGCACCTTTTCTTAAGCACAAAAAAAAAAAAAAAAAAAAAATGAGGAAATAAGCCAAAATACATGAAGACTTGGAATCAAAGTAATGAAGAGCACAGCAAAGGAAAGACCTAAGATTCAAAAGTAAACAATTAATTTCATGATTGGATTATTTGTTCTTTGGGTGTTGAGTTTGATAAGTTCTTTATAGATTTTGGATACTAGCCCTTTATCTGATATGTCATTTGCAAATATTTTCTCCCATTCTGTCGGTTGTTTTTTGGTTTTGTGGACTGTTTCTTTTGCTGTGCAAAAGCTTTTTATCTTGATGAAATCCCAATAGTTCATTTTTGCCCTGGCTTCAGAACCACTGACTAGTGAAATCTCCAGGAGGGGTGGCACGGAGCAGGGTGGAAATCGAATCTGACACATCTCAGCATATTCAGAAATACATTGCTAGACTATAAAAGATCTCTTGGAGCATGTAGCAAGAAGCAGCAACAGAAGCAGAAAACCACAACAAAAAGCAAAATAAAATATTCAAGTCATAAAAATTAAAGAATTTGCCTGTAAGGAAATAGATTGTAAGTCATTACTTGGTTTACTGTGTGTTAGCAATGATTACAATTTGCTCAGTCATAATCAGGTAAACACTGAATCTTAATTTAATCAAAGAGTAGGATACAACTACACTGAGAAAAGATGGTACTATAAAGGACCTAAACTCTATTCTTCCCGGATAGTAAGTTGATACATAATGTTGAAAAATAATAAATAAACCTAAGTAGGATGAGACTGTCATTTGGAAATCTGTAGATAAATACCCTAAGGAAGAGCTAAAGGAGTTGAAAGTAGTTATTTTGGAGGCATAAGACCAAGGGATGGATTGAGTGTGTCAAACTACTAGAGTTTTCATTACAAGTCTTTTTGGATTATTTGACTTTTTAATTATTTGCTTGTGGGCGCCTGGGTGGCTCAGTTGGTTAAGCAACTGCCTTCGGCTCAGGTCATGATCCTGGAGTCCCAGGATCGAGTCCCACATCGGGCTCCTTGCTCAGCAGGGAGTCTGCTTCTCTCTCTGACCCTCTTCCCTCTCGTGCTCTCTATCTCTCATTCTCTCTCTCTCAAATAAATAAAATCTTTAAAAAATAATTATTTGCTTGTATTACTTTAGTAAAATAATAAGTTACTAAAAATTAGAGATAAATAAATAATAAAGATTTAAGTAGGTTATTTAAAGCCATAAAGATAAGTCATCAATAAGAGAAAATAAAATTACATGAGACTGACCCTTGGAGAGAGAGGAGGGGGAAAATCAGAGCTAGACTGATCATTTTGTAGCAGGAAATCAAAATATATTCTTTAGAGAGAAAAATTCAAATGAAAAAGTGTGTGCTTCCTCTTCAGAATGATTAAGCTAACCAGTAGAAAAACTCAGAACAACAGGACTTAGGCAGAAGGAGAGAAGAATTTCATTTTCATTTTTTATATATACCTTTGTAAGGCTTGAATTCTTGTCCATATATACATATATTATGTGTAATTAACTTGGACCTAACAAATACAAAGATTATGGCATAATTCACATCAGTGTGAAAATGTCTCCACACTGCCCTCCAGAGACTGCAGGGAAGGAAATATGGAAAGACTCATATTTCAGAGATTCTCCTGAATCTTCTCTATAGCTTGGTGTCCAGATCTGGAATGGATGGCGCTTGGTTTGTTTGAGTACATTCATGAATTTTTGGATATAAAATTCCTGAGACTAGGGAAAGATGGTGAGCTAAAACGCTTTCCCTAATAAAGTGAAGGGAAATGAGTTTCTGGGGCAGTGGGAGCAAGAATAGATGAAGTCTGACAAGGAGAGATTTTAGAAGGGAAGTGTCAGACCAGAAAAGCCTAGAGACTGACAAGGTCATGCAGAGAAAGTCAGCCAGAAGATATTCTTGATGGCAGGGAAAGGCAATGGTCTTTTAAGATCACGGTTCTGGAACATTCACTGTGGAAATCCTGTCTTGTGTATCCAGTCATATTACCCCTCGGTTAACACCAAAGCTTTAGTCTAAGTCTGCTATCAAACTTTCTCATGTGATGGTCATTTTAAAGAAATCAAAGAAAAGAGGCCATGGTCTCTAATATGGATCAAGATGTAGTAGAGAAGCAGAGGTCAAGGGAAGTTAGCATGAGTGGAAATAAGACTTCAGAGGAGGCGAAAGATTGGAAGAAGAGATGACTATCAAAAATATGTTTCCCAAGAGTATCCAGAACTTTAAGAGAGACACATGAGGGACAAGCACTGAGGAGCTCCACCCAGCCCCCTTAGTCCCTTCTACCATTTCTGTGCACTTCTCTGCAAGCTTCTGGGTGTTCTGGTTTCTCATGGACCTACCTTCTCTTCTGTTGATGGAATGCCCCTCAGGCTGCTAGACAGTTTTGCCCCCCAGAGAGAGCTGGACGCCTAAGAGCTTGTGTGCCCCCAGGGTGGCTCTTCACCAATGACTGACTGGTACTGCAGAATGAAAGCTCAGTCCCTTTACCTGGAATTAGGACAAAAAGTAAGCAAATTCACAGTCCAGAGTTCCCTTTTGGGACAAGGCTAAGCCACTTTCTGTAGGACTTGGCCCGATCACCGTGCTAGGCTCCTTCCTTGCCCTGCCTGCTCACCCTACTCCTTTTCCTGTTTCTCCTCAGAACACGTCCTTAATAAATTACTTGCACACAAATCCTTTTCTCGGGGTCTGCTTCTGGAGAATCTGGTCTAAGAGAGACATTAAAACCATTTTAATTGAAATATTAAGAAAAGAGTTGAAGCCTTGGCCATACTCAAGGGTTGGGTGACACAAAGATTAGGCTTTCAAAGACTTTCGAGGTGGTTAATATTGGGTGGAAAGGATGTCAAGCAAAACCAAATGTAAAGAAGTAAGAAGTTGTTCCAGAGAAATACTGGTGATCAAATAGAGAAAGAAAACAGAAGACTTGGAGGAAGATGTGATGTTTGGCCCAGGCAGTGAAGGATGGGTAGGAAGTGAAGATGTAAGGTAAAGACACCTCAGATAAAGCACAGGTATACATTTGCCAGGACTACATATACCTTGTGATACAGTAAAATAGAAAAGGAAGTTAATTAGAGAAACATTAGGAAGTGATTGGTATAGGGTCTAATTTTTCATTATATAGGCATCAAAGTGAAAACAAAGACACTGGGTTTTTGATGGGTCATTATTTATTTCTGTCATTCTGCCATGTCCAGGACAGCAGAAGCATAGGCTGGGCAAAGACAAATCAAGAGCTCCACATTATCGGTGGTACTAAGGGTATCAACAGATTCTCCTAACACGGGGAATTTTTTTTTTTTTTTTTTTTTTTAGTAAACAGTACTTAACAAACGGTTAGTAGACTTGCTAATGAGAGAAATGTACCTCATTCTTTACTTTTGTGGGGAGGATACGGGGGTGTGTGTGGTGGTGGTGGATGTGCTGGTTTCTAAATGGCGTTCCTTTTCAAGTCTCATTCTTGCACAGGTGTCCAATCTCCAGAGACAACTTGTACACCTCCAGGGCCTTTTTCACGTCCTCTGGGTAGGGGAGACACTGTAAGAGTTTACTGCCAACTAGCACTTGCTCACAGCCCATTTGGAATTCCTAGAAGAGGTAAAAGGATAGATTCAGAGCCTTCTCTCTAACCGTGAAAGTATAGGATGTCTTCAGGATGCCTCACTGATGACAGGAAAATTAGAGTATCAAGCCCATCCTCAGGACTGGTGGAGGACATCAAAAGATACTCTGTCTCAGCAGAGTACCCAGCACTACACCAGCACTCCCCATATGCTGTGAATAACTGTTGAAGCAGGGAAGGAAGGAGGCTGCAGAAGACACCGAGGGGTCTTCTTCACGGACAACTGAAGGAATAGTTCTGACAGCTCTGCAAAAGCGTAGCGTGTATTGTAGAAAATACAGGGCTAGGGGCCAGGTAACCTGGATCTACGGAACCCTCCTATCTAGGGGCTTGGTTCTTCTTTCTCTAAAATGAGAGAATTAGAACTTGCTTTAATGAGTTCACCAAATGATTTGAGGCTGATTTCCAAAGTGATTTAAACAACTCGTGAGTCCTGATATAAGTCAGATTCATCAATGTTGGTTGACAGTGCTCTGATACTGGCTACAATTTTTAGAACATGCCAGGACATCCTGAAATGTGTGACACTTACCCACTTACACTTGGGCACCGCTGGGAACCAGATTCCGTTCTCTGAGCAGGTGATGCTTTGAGAGCCAATCACACCATAGCCATCATCACACTGAACAGTAACATTTTCAGGCTCAACATACTGGTCCTTATCCACAGACAGACTTCCATTTTCGATCTCTGGTTTCAGACACAGAGCTGTAATGGAAACACAATTTTGATCATCCTGTGATTCTCAGAATCAAATCTTACAAAAGTGAAGAATCCTGAGGGGATGAGAAACACTGGTAATAAATTATACCTGCATGCTCAGAGTTGTTCTCTACCTCCATTGATTGTATGATTATAACAACAAAAATTAATAATAGTAATGTTATGTTACATACTATTCTCTACATAAAACACTATTATTTTTCTAAAGATTTTATTGTTTATTTATTTATTTATTTTAGAGAAAGAGAGATGGAGCACAAACAGGGGAAAGGGCAGGGGGAGAGGGAGAGAGAATCTCAAGCAGACTCTGCACTGATCATGGACCCTGATGCAGGGCTTGATCTCATGACCCCGAGATCATGACCTGAGCTGAAACCAAGAGTGGATGCTTAACCGACTGAGCCACCCAGGCATCCCAAAAACACTATAATTATCACCATTTGGCTAGAGAGAAAAATTAGGTACAGATCGTTTATGTGACTTGTCTAAGGATGCATAGCTTTTAGGTGACATGATTATGATATAAACCTAAGGATTGTGATCCTAGAATCTGAGTTTTTAAAACTGCTATATCTCCAAACCTCACTCTTTTCATGATCCTAAGTATGTAAGTTTTATTCACATACCCTTAACATCTTCCTGTGTTAAATGAAGACAATGGTGGGAAATTAGCCCTTTGAGTTGCTATTAGCAGTGTGATTTTAAAAAGGCACACCTAATCTTGGTGGTCAACCAGAAGTCTCTTATTAGGCCAACTTCATCATGAGAAGATGAACGGGATGTATGAGGCTCTAATGGCGATATGATACCTCAAGGAGGTTTGGAATTTATCCATAAGAATTGTCATTTAAAATGAAGCAGGTGCTTACTAGAATGTTGCTAAATCCACACTGATTGTCTCAAATTAAAAATTGCTATCTCTTTGTGCAGAAACAGAACCATACACACATGGGCACTTGAATTATGCCAAAGGTAGCAGTGGGAAGGAACTACAGCCCATTTAATAAGTGGTACACAATTAATTGATTACCCCTGGGGAAAACCAAACTTCGACCCCCACTTTCTACCATAAACCCAGAGATTTCAAGTGGGTTGGCGATATCATTGTGAAAGGTAAAACAATGAAACTCTCTGTATGATAACATAGGAGAACATTTTTGTTATATTTTGTTGTATAGAATATTGCCTTGTGGTAGGCAAATATTTCTTAAACAAGACACAAAAGGTCCCAACATCAAGGAAAATATTGATAATTTGAAATAAATTGGAATTTAGAACTTAAGTTTTTCAAAACTAGAACACTCATATCCTACTGGTAGAAATATAAATCGCCATGACCACCTTTGAACAAAATTTGGCATCATCTACTAAAGGTGAGTATGTGTGTGCTCTACAAAACAGCAGTTCTACTCCTGAGCTTATTCCTAACAGAAATGTTTGCACATTAGTACCAAGAGACATGCACAATAGTGTTCATAATAGCCTAAAACATGAAAATCTCCAACTTTCAGAAAATACATAAAATGCGGTCTATTCATCCAGAGGAATATTATAAAGCAATGAAAATGAATAAACTATCACAATGTGTAAGAACACAGATGATTTTCCAAACCTAATGAAGAAAGAAGCCAGGCACAAAAGAGTGCAAGCCTGATTTCAATTATATAAAGTTAAAAAGTTGGCAAAACTAATCCATGGTGTTAGAAGGTGGAAGACGGACAATAAAGTATCCCCCAAGCTGAAAAGGCACTTTGAGACCAAAAAACAAAGCCGGCCACACCATACAGTTTACAGAGAGTTTTATTCAGGGTAACTTATTAGTGGGGGTGGGGGGGAAATAAAGCCGACAATGATCCAGGCCCTGTACAGCTATTCTCCAAAATCCGTCCACAGATTCTTTAGAGCGAGGGGACATTGTAGTAAGGGACACTCTGGGGAGATCCAAGGGTTCACGTGCACCTAATTGACAGCTAACCCTTAATTAGATTTTGTGGCATCATCTATAGGTCAGGAGGAGGAAGGACTATTTTATCTCTAAGAATCACGGGAGGCCAAAGTGAGCCTCCCCTTACATGGGCCTTGGTGGGCATTTCTGAGGTATGTATGTTAATCTCCAATGGGCCTGGAACACATAACCCCATGAGAGGTCATCAAGCAAACAGGAACAAGATGGAGGGCCAAAGATGGAGTCAGTATTGTCAGCACTCCTCCACATGGTGTTGGTAGAGTGACCTTCCTTGGGGAGAAGAGTCAGGAGTAACTGAGGGAAGACATGCAATGCTTCTAGGGTAGGTTCACGTTGTGATAATTGTTGACCTTCAAGATTTGTACAGATTCTGTAGTATGTTACATTTTGATTAAAACTTTTATGAAAACAAAGCAAAAAGTGGTCCTCTAGATTACCTCTGAAAACATACACATTGGTAACGATGGTTACTTCCAAGACCGATAAGCTGGGTGATGGTTCAGACTTTAAAAATATTATACCATATGCATGTGTTAACTACATGAAATGAATAAATAAGTACAATTAAAAAATTGTAAGTGTTTACCCTAGCTGGGAAGAGACTCTATGGTCAGAACATTCACAGAGGCTCTACTTTTTAAAACAGGGTCATCATTGAGGTTGAAGTTACCTTTACATTCAGGGGCTGGAGACGACCAGTGGGAGTTCCTGCAGGTGATTTTAGACTCTCCAACCAGAACATATCCTTCATCACATTCATATTGCACCACAGTAGTATAGGAAAAAAATGAACTCATGTCTTTATGGGATCCATGGGCAATGCTCGGAAATATTCTGCAGTCTTGAATAGTAAAAGAGAAAGGTGGAAGACAATGAGCTAGAGTTTAATTAACAATTCAGAGTGAGGGATTCTTCTTATTTATAGAATGAAGTCATTAAATTATACTGCAGAGGAATATTTCATTTCCTTGACAAAATCAGTAGGAATGATCTACTGAGATCTTAGCTACTTGCTAGAGACTGTGTTAATCATTTTATATTTTTATACTAACTCAGGCAGTATGATCATCATTTCCATTCTAGAGAAAAGGAATCTCAACCTTAGAGGGGTCAGATATTCCACAGAAGGTCACAACTAGTAAGTGCCAGTAAAATGAATCAAACTTAGGGATTAAGTTCATGTTTGTATCAAAGTCCACTGGTACTTTCTGGAATCCTGCTATTTTCTGCTCTCTGTAATGATCATTGGATGCTTACTTTATAAAGCCATAAAATGGAAGTTTTGGTTGAAGAACAATACTCTAGCACAGTCAAGTAACCTCCCATAATTGATAAAGTAGGTAGCTCAGAATCTGTTAGAAAACTCTTAACACCTTCACCCAAATCAAAGGCATTAAAAGATTAGGAATTTAATTTTTAAATTCAAATTAGTCCCAGGTGAGGCAAATGTGTAGGTGCATTTCTCCTTCACACTGACAGAGGGGCTCTAAGGAGCCCACTAAGAAAAGCCGCTATATCTCTTTTCAATTTGGAGAGACATTAGAAACAGTGGCCTAGTATCAAGCTCCTGCCTGGGAAATCTAAAATGCAAAGGTGGGCTGTCTAGTGGCTCTGCTGGTGAGGGCAAAGGACAGATTTCTGCTGCTTTGAGATTGGCCCATACTCCTGACATTATTTGGAACAAGGGATGAGTGAGTACTTCCAGTGAATTGGAAATGGGCTGCATGAAAAAGACAGGCCTAGTGGCGTTGTCTTCAGGCCGTGCAAAAGGACCTCCTGAGGTGGGAAGAAAGCCTCAGTAAAAATAAATCCCAGGGAGTCACTAGGTCTTTAGGAGATAGGAAAGAGGAAGTGATCAACCAGAATTGGAAATGGATCCCGGGATCAAGCAGACCAGGGAATTGCAGTTAGCAGATCCTCAGTGATGATGAAGGACCCATCAAAAAACAGCAACAACAACAACAAAACACAAGAGAGAAAGCAAGCTTGAAACACTCTTGATGCAAAGAATCTGCTCAGGTCAAGCACTGTTTCCCTTACCTCTGCTCCTTCAAAGCTTCAACTCTGAAGGAGTTGCTCTTTTAGTAATGAGGAAAAGGAATTCACCTGTGTATGAGTCAACAGTTTCCATATAGCGTTTCTTAAACTGCAGATTAGGTCTGTATCAACACTTCTCAGGTAATATCAAGGAGGCATACTTGCAATGTACTTAAAAAGATAAGATGTAGCCATGATGTAGGAAAGATGTTAGGGTTCGAAGCCAATGGCCAAGAAAGAATTCTTGAGACATCTTTGGAGCAAAAAGGTGATTTTATGAAAGCATGGGGACAGGCAAGAAGAGCTGCACTGGGGTCATGAGGACTGGCCCATTATATACTTTCAAGTTGGGAGGGGGTTAGGGATAGTGTAAGTCTCTAAGGAATATGGAAGGAAGATTTCCAGGACCTTGAGGGGACTAGCTATTGTTGGGAAAAGGTCATTTATTACCATCTAATAAAACCTTAGTCATGAGACCCTTTAGATGTATATCAATGAGCCATATGCTTGGGGGATGATTGCCAACACCTATCTTGGGGGGTTTAGAGATAAAGGAAGTTTCCAAAAGAATTTTTATATGTTAAAATAGGCTTACAGAATCCTGGTGGGGGGGGGAGTTGGGCTAGGATTGCCTTTTGACCTTAGCAAAGTGTCAACATTGAGGCCCCTGAGTCCCTAGAGGAAGGTCACTCTGCCTGTTTTAAGGACTTGTCAATGAGCTGTAGGTAGTAAGGAAACTTAATAATTTTTCTTCTGCCTTTGTTTCCCACATCAGCCACATACATAGTTGTAACACAGGTCTATACCAGTCACTCTAGTGCCAGATTAGGACAGGAAATGAGTTCTATAGGAGAAGGTGTTGGCGGGAAGGAGGGAAGACCTCCAGGCGTAGGCTGGAGATAGGTCTCGAAGGATGGGTGGAAGTTGAGTGGTTGGTAGGAGATAGGAGAGGCAGAGCAATACTGGGGCAGTGAGCAAAACCTGGCATCAGAAGCTTGTTACTGTGAGGGAAAGGAGCTTCCGGTTAGAGCTGACAGACATTAAGTACCATTTCAGAGGATTGGGGCCATGGGAAATGGGAAGAGATGAGGGAACAGAAGGTAAAAGGGGAAGGGAAATGGAACCATGAAGAAATAATTGAAAGACGTTACAAATTTTATAAGGCCTTCCCCTGTCACTTCAGACCAGAAGGGTACTCAGAGATGAAGCTGGAAAATTGGAAAGTCCCCTGAGCATGAAGTCCTTTATCCTGCCACTCAATAATAAATAAACATTGCCACTCAATAATTTTCATGCATCCGATGTGAAAAATCCTCTTCCAGATATTGCTTCTTTAATTAGCCCATGCTTGCCCCCTGACCACTCTCGGTGATGAAGAAGGCATGGCTTCCACATTTTTAAATCAATAAGCCAGCTCACTTAGGAGCATTCAGCTATTATTTTAGGGCTGGGGGTTTTCCCTCTAAACTATCTCAAATCCTCAGTTTTTATGCCATGATAGCTGTTTCAGAGAATATGGTAATAAATACTTTTATGTATGAAAATTAATTCTCTCAGATAAAAAATAATGTCAGCTAACAAAAGAAGAAAATAGCACTTTGCTTAAAGGAAGTTTCTATTTAGGGGCGCCTGGGTGGCTCAGTCGTTAAGCGTCTGCCTTCGGCTCAGGTCATGGTCCCAGGGTCCGGGGATCGAGCCCCGCATCGGGCTCCCTGCTCCGTGGGAAGCCTGCTTCTCCCTCTCCCACTCCCCCTGCTTGTGTTCCCTCTCTGGCTGTCTCTCTCTGTCAAATAAATAAATAAAATCTTTAAAAAAAAAAAAGGAAGTTTCTATTTAAATAACAGAAAAACAGATTCATTTCCACAGCAGCAGGCCTTCAATTGGTTCTGGTAAGTTCTCTCAAACACTTTTGTTTCTCATTCTGACAAAAATTTCTCTACATTTCAGTAACAATGTCTTACACTTATATAATGGTTTACAGTTCACAAAGTACCGTATAATTTCACCTCAGAAAATTTACACAGTATTTGATAATAACAGAAAATATATTTAAAAATTTTTATTTATCATTAGTTTCTAATCCCGGTGTAGTTAACATACACTGCAATATTAGTTTCAGGTGTGCAACACAGTGATTCAGTACTTCCATACTACACCCGGTCCTCGTCACCAAAAATCCACTCCTTAATCCCCATCATTTATTTCACCCATCTCCCCACCCACCTACCGTCCTGTAACCATCAGTTTGTTCTCTATAGTGAAGAGTCTCTTGGTTTGTCTCTTTTTTTCTTTCTTTCATTGTTTTGTTTCTTAAATTCCGCAGATGAGTGAAATCAGATGACATTTGTCTTTCTCTCACTGACTTATTTCACTTAGCATTATCCTCCCTAGCTCCATCTGACAACAGAAAGTAGTTCTGCTTTTTGGATGGAAATTATTTCTAATCAATCAGTAACTAAGATTGTGGATGGCATAATTAACCTATTTGGAAAGTAAATTTGTTCTAAGCATCTTGGAGCATTGAAATATAAGAAACTAATTTGAAAATTCAAGATTATTCTTTGCTAAAGCAGCCTCACGAGGAATTTTGCATATCAACACTTTTCTATTCTAGACATAACAACAGCTTCTACCTGCATTAAAATAATTTCCTTTACATTTTAAAATTATTCATTTTTATTAATACATAGTTCATTATACTCTCTCAAAAAGTTTATGAATTACCACTATTTGACTATATTCAGTTAATTCTTAATTGAGTACTTGTCCTCCATATCTTAGAGAAACTACCCTCCTTTCCCCATAACTACTGTACTCACCACACAAGCCAGAAGGGCACAGCAGTAGGGTCAAGACCCCAAAGAGGAACAGTGCTGGGAAAGTGCTCTGCGAGTTGGGGGCCATGGCACAGAGTCTCAGAGGTGCCATACTGGGGCTCAGTGTTCTCAGACACTTGAATCAATATGAAGAAAAGGATTCTAAGTAACAATTGAAATGGTGCCTAAGCCAACATAACCAGCCTTGGCAAAGTTTCAGCTGTGTGTCACTAAAGGGGAGGGACAGGGGGAGTGACCAGAAGACCAGGTGCTGAGCACAGCTCTGACATGGGTCAGCTGATAAGGCCCCCTTCTTGGAGAGAAGAGTCTGGAGATGGATGGGTGAGCCCTCCAGGATTCTGTATGTAGTTATTGTTCTAATCCTAGACTCCCTTGCTGTTCAGCTGGGGCACATGATGAGTTCCTTTCTGGATATATCCATAATTCCTCTCTGAATAAACAAGAGCAAAAAGGCACAAGGGGCGGCAGCTCATGATGCACAGTATATGTGGTGGGTTCTACAGGAATTAGAAGTCATAGCACGAGAGAAAATAGAATGTCTGAGAAGTGGTGCCTGTTTGAGAAGTGATTTCTGTGATGAGAAGTAGGTATAACTTGCCCATAGAAGAATGGATATTTTTAAATCTTGAAAATTAAATTTCTTTCTAGATAGCACATAGTCTAGGCAGAACAGAGTAGTGTGAGTCTCTAAGTGTGAAAATACTCAAGACTCCAGTCCATACAATTACAATTATAATTACAATTACAATTATGATTACAGTACCTCAGTGGGAACCTCTTTTCCCTAATTCCTGGGTTTTCTAATGTACATAAAACATCAAATGATTCACTCTGTGAAACTAACTGTTCTAATGTGGAAGTTATTCTAGTCTGTGTTTGCAACACAGAAAAAGCATGCACTGAAAGTTAAATGGTTGAAGATGATTAATTAAGGAGAAAGGAAAATTTCTTATGACTTTCAGAATATCTGAATGATGCTGGATCCTGGAGAACCTAGCATTTTGCTTCTAAGCACTAAACACAACTGGATGGAAGCAACATTTGTTATTCTTCTTAGATTGTTAACCCCAAGACTAAGTTTCCCATAAAACCACCTGGGATTGCCTGGTTATTCATCCAGATCACTTCTTAAATTTAGTCTCCTTAAGTGGGACAGATGAAACTACCAACCTGGATTCTCTATCTTGCCCACCAACTGTGAATATCTGTTCCTTGAAGAGACAAAGATGGTTGTCTAAACAAAAGAGCAAACTCTGGATATTGTCCTAAAGTGATCTTCACTACTCAGCTGAACTGGAATGATTGCAACACACCAGTAATAGCCAAAAGGCTTATCCCTCGGAAACAAGAGTTACCAAATATAGTTGAACAAAATTCTTTGGAATATTAAGGGAAGCACAATTAAATTTCAACTTCTTATAGACAAAAGAAAGCAAGTAAATCCACTAAATAGTTGCTTCCTTTAAAAAGAGGAACCACAATAAAGAAAAGTAATTTAAATGATCAATCAACATGTTTTGTTAACCTGCCTTTAATCTTTAAACATGTACTATACCAGAACTTTGCATAAATTGTTATAATGAGACCTCAAAAACTCCTGTGACACAGCTCTTGCCTGCCTTGGTGCATAGATGAGGAAATAGGTTCAGATAAATTAAGTAAACTGCCCCCGAAACTCCTCAGATAATTAGCGGCTTAGCCAAATTTTGAACCCAAGACTGGTACTTAAAATCCAAGCTTTTTCTTTAAACCAAAAGAATTTGTATTTTTTTGGCTAATAATGATTTTCTGTCAGGACACTGAATCAGCCATTTGGGAGTAAATCAACATCACTGGCTTTTACCCAAAGGTCTGCCCACTCTCCAGATGCTGCTGGCACTGCAATTAATGGTTGAGGCTCATGACCAACAAAGCCTGTACTGTGATGACAGGAGCCACCTCATTCCTGATATAGGAAGTTATACCCTGCTCTCTCAGGAGCAACCAATGCCTGAATGATCCTGGGATACAAAAGCTCTGATTCCTTGCCTCAAGTTTGGACACCTCTGTGGTACAATTGATGCTCTAAAGCCCACTGTGCGTCAGGTGAAGGTTACACTTAACCTGAGAGTACATTTTTGCTCAGTTCCTTTCCCTCTTGTTGTTTCATTCCCTTATAGTTCCTTTTTTTCCCCTGAAAAGCACACCACCAAAAATTCATATGCATCTGAATCCCTTCTAGAGACATAGACTAAAGACAGTTTATACCACGAGTGGGTCTAGGAAGCAAACTCTAAGAATGAGATTCTAGAATTGGATCACCCATCAGCCAACTGAGGACCAAGACTCCATCACTGGTGAAAGGTGAAGTATCAATAGCCCTGGCTTACTGTAGCGTTGCAACTATGAACATTTTCACCTGGTAAACTGTCATGAAGCATAGATGGAGAAAGATGCACTGGTTAGTGAAATATCCCTAACATTTGAGAGGTGCAGTGAAAATAGGATTGTGAAAAAGGATTGTGAAATTGGGTGGCTAAGTACTGTTGATTAAGCTCAGCAACCCCTTAGCTGAAATGAAAGTTCAAGGCAATCAATCACAATTCAAATCCAAGTGTGAAATTCAGGAGCCCCTCCCTGCCCCCATTAGTATTTAAAGAAACTCTTATATCAGCTAGCTTGGAGACTGATTATACTAAGGACCAGGGTCAGGATATAATCATAAAACAACAGTAAAATTTTAGTAAAAAATAATTTCTTAGCCTTGGCAAGTCTCTACTAAAAGTTTACCCTTATGGAAGGAGTGGTGCCCTTAGACTTGGCATTAGGATATCCAGGTAGATGCACTACAGAACCTTGAACTCCAGATTTCCCTAAACCCAAAGAGCTTATGTAATTGTCCCAGTTTCCCTTGTTATAAGATAGTGCCCCTGCTCCTTGAAGACCCTGCAGAGGAATCAAATACATCAGGTATCTTATAAGTTCATAACTGCTCTCCTCAAGATCTGCCCTCATTCACCTCCAGGCATCAGACCACTTACTGAAATCAAATCTCAGTATGAACTGACTAAGGATAGGCTGAGCCTGCTAAGAGAGGAGAGGAATCATATGCAGGATCTGTGAGACCTAGTTAGCATGTACTAGGAGTTGGGAGAGTATGCCTAGGAGGGGATCATAAGGCTGGACAAGGGAGAGTTTGTCAGAATGGGGACACTGTTCCATAACACAAGATAGCAATGCAAGTGCCCTGGGAGTCAGCTCTTGTATGCTTCTGGGATGCTTTTGGAGGCTTAGGAAAAATGATGGTCAAAAAATGATATAAAGATGCCAGAACTGCTAAGGCAGACTAAGCAGGAAATTATTAAAGACTCAGAGAAGTAGACATGTTAGAATGATCTATTTTAGGGGCACTAGGGTGGCTCAGTTGGTTAAGTGTCTGCCTTTGGCTCAGATCATAATCCCAGCGTCCTGAGATCCAACCCTGCGTCGGGCTCCCTGCTCAGCAGGGAGTCTGCTTCTTCTTCTCCCTCTGCTCTTTCCCCTGCTCATGCTCTCTCTCTCTCTCAAATAATGATAATAAAAAGAATGATCTATTTTATAAAACCAGAAGACCTACCAGCTATTTTCTTCATGAGAACCCTGAGGATGTACCATTTACCAGGACAATAAGGAATGCCCCAGTGACAGGGACCAATATTATAAAGAAACTTTATTCTGGCCAACTATCTGTAGGCTGCATTTTTGGTAGTAGATGCTATTATCAAATGTGGCTGCCTAATAGCAGTGGGGATTATAGAATCCCAGGATAGCAGGACTAAGTAACAGCACTTAATCTTCAGAAGCAGATTGGGTGAAAAATACTGGAGGGCCAAGACTAAGTGATGCAAGAATGTGCCTAGGATGCAAAATCAAAGTAGCACTTATTTTCAGGGTTGTGCAAGTACTGACCCTCAAAATGAGTGTCTCCTCAAGGATGAGGCATGTAAGGCAGCAAGGCTGGCAGTTAGCCAAGGGAGAGAGCATCCTACCTGTAGGAATCTCTGAAGAGGGTTAATAGAATATGGTGTTCCTTAGGGTAAGGGTCTGTTAGCATAGGTATTGCATGATACATAATTAAAAAAGTTCAAGAATGAGTGATCCAAAGACTGTGATAAGCTACTCCAATAAAAAGTCATGATCTTTTGTCCAATTGTGTTTTTTTAATTTGGCTATTTTCTCCCCTGTTCTCAGACTTAAATTAAGGACAGATCCTTATGAGGAAGGACCATGTAACACCAGAGCAAGTATATATAGTAGTATTTCTCCAATCCTTTCCCAAAGGAAACTTGAATAATTTACTTTAGTAATTGTGCACTAGGATCTCTAGAGACTTGTTGGATCTGAGCTGTCTATGATACCTGGGAACAAAAAGTATCACTATAACCCCAGTTAAAATAGAAGCTACAGGAGCCAGGCAATAAAAGCATCCCGAGTTCATGTTTATCTCACAATGATTCATTGGGCTTATGGACCCACCTGGCAGTCATTTCTGTGGCTCTCAAGAGTACACAGTTTGTAGCAGTTTGTAGGACCCTCACATTAGTTTTCTGACCTTTGAAATGAGAGCTATCAAAGTAAGAAAACCCATGTAAAAAAATCTACAAATGATACTTAATACTGAAACACTGAATGATTTTCCCTTAAGATTAGGAATCAAGCAGGATATCTACTCTCATCATTCCTGTTCAGCAATATACTGGAGGTCTAGCTAGTGCAATAAGGCAAGAAAAATAAATAAAAGGCACTCAGTTTAGAAGGCAGAAACAAAATTGTGTTTATTTTCAGATAGGATTGTTTATTGGGTAAATGCCAAAGAATTTATAGAAAACCTGCTACTACTTGTGAAAGAATTTCATAAGGTTACAACATACATGATCAATATATAAAAATCAATTGTATTTCTGTATACTAGCAATGAAAAATTGGAAATCTGAAATTTAAAAAGTACTACCATCTCAAGGGCAATATGCTAGTGACAAAAGCCATTTTCAAAAGGTCACATACCAACAAACGTTGTCAAGGTGACAAAATGATAGAAATGGAAAAGAGATTAGTAGTTAGTCGTGGTGGGCATGGTGGGCCAGGGGTAGGGTGTGAATATAAATGTAGAGAGGTAGTTCAAGGGGAATCTTTGTGGTGATGCAATAATTCTGTAAATAGTGTAGAATTATACACACACATTGAGCCAGTGTCAATGTCCTGATAGTACCAATATTATTCTAGTTCTCTAAGATATAACCATTGGGAGAAACTGGGTGAAGGGCACATAGGACCTCTCTCCACTAGCCTTGTGATTTTCTGTGAACCCATAATTATTTCAAAATAAAAAGTTTTAAAAATGACACAAGCTCCATATAGTGCATGGTAGCTGAAAACTCCAAAGCATTCATGAAAGAAAGCAGAGAAAGCCTCATTAAATGGAATAATATAATGTGTTCATGAGTTGAGTTGAAAGACTCAACATTATTAAGATATCTGTTCTCCTCAAATTGATCTAGAGATTCAAAGCATTCCAAACCAAATCCCAGCAGATGTTTTGTAGAAATTGACGAGCTATTTCTAAAATGTGCACGAATCAGCCAAGGCCCTAAAATAGCCAAAACAATTTTGCAGAAGAATAAAATTTAAAAGACTCATACTTCCTGATTTCAAGATTTGTTATAAAGCTACATGATCAACACATTGTGATATTGGCATAGGAATGGACTTATGGATCAATGGAAAAAAATTAAGTCCAGAAACACACTAACACATATATGGTTAATTTTAGACAGAGGTGCCAAGGCAATTAAGTGGAAAAAAATATAGTCTTTTCAATGAATGTTTCTCAATAGAACAATTGGTCATCCATATGCAAAAAAAAGAAAAGAAAAAGAAAAAAGAACTTTGACTGCTCTTACTCTTCACCATGTGCAAAAATTAACTCAAAGTGGATCATAGACATAAATGTGAAACTAGCCATTTTGGGAACTACTAGTTTAAAAGAGACAGTATTTATTTATTTCTCTATGTATTCCACAGTCTATTTTCATAACAGAAAAAAAAGCTTCTTCTGTGGAACTAGTATTTTCTTTTACCAATGTAAATACTTGCTTCATTATATTTTCTATTTTAGTTTGACTGAAAATAAACAATAAAAATTACTATATAAATTAATTTTTAGACAATTAACTTCTATCACTCGTAGTTTTGATTTTTCATTTGTATTTTAGCAAGTTATATTATGCATACTTATTATAAGCTGATATATTCTAATTTTTTTGAAATTATTGTGTTTCTGCTGGGTACTGAGCTAAACATAAAGGAAAAAACCTACTTAAGAAAACTCTTCAGCAAGAAAATTTTTCAGTTATATAAATATGCATCATTTGTTAAGTATAAATACTCATAATGAATGATAATCTTATTTTCAAGCCTAAAAATATTGGCGTCAGACAATTGATGATCTGCCAAAATGATGGGAATACAGGATTAGGAGCTATTCACAGGACTATTTGTGAATCAGAAATTTTTGGAAAACAGTGTTCCTTTTCTGATCATTTGTATCCCTCATTAGAAAACAGCAGCTTGGGACACCTGGGTGGCTCAGTCATTAAGCGTCTGACTATTGATTTCATTGGGTCTGATCTCAGTGGACCTCAGTGTCCTGAGATCCAGCCCCAGGGTCCGGTTCCTCACTCAGTGTGGAGTCTGCTTGAGATTCTTTCTCCCTCTCTATATGCCCCTCCCCCCCACTCGCACACACTCTCTCTAAAATAAGTAAATAAATTTTAAAAAAAGAAAGAAAATGGCAGTTCAATCCATAGTCTCCATTCATATATATTCTCTTTTTCTCATATATAAATTTTCATCTGAAATCTCTGATTTACCAACTTCCTTCTCCCCAAGACACTTTCTAGGGATGGGAAAAATCATTTCAAGAAGGAAAGCATTATCAGTGCTGACAGGGTGAACGTTTTACGTTGCATTAGAAACAGGCTGAGGGGTTTAGGGAGAAGCAGAGAGGCAGTAATCTCATTTTGCATGGTAGAAATTCAAGTTAATAAAGAAGCAGGCAGGAAACTGGAGAATCTTTTTCAGAAGAAACTGAACAGCAATAGAGAAGACACCAGTAAACACTGATATTTGGGAAATCCTCTGAATGTGTTAGGGTATAAGCTAAGTTGCTAAAACAAAGGCAGAAATTCATATCTCTCTTAGGCCACAATCCAGAAGTAGAGACATATTCAGGTTGGTCAGCTGCTCTGGCCAGTGAGGTCGTCTGAGGGTAAGGTCCCTTCCCTCTTTGTCACTCATCCTCTGGGGCATTGTCTTCATTGGCATGGTGGAAGCTGGCTCACCAACACCCTGTCAGCATTTCAGAGTGAAAGGGGAAGTGGAAGGTAAGCAGCTTCCTTTTTAAGAAAGTGATTAGGAAGTTGCACCCATTAAGAGGTTGCTCCAAGGGAGCATGTGCCCTGCTGATATTTAAAGGGGTGAGGGTAGTTCTATTACTTAAAGGAGGTAAGTCCTGAAAATGGATACGGGGAAACAATTAGCAGCCTCTGCTGTAGCTCCCAAAAAGAAAGAATAGCTTACTGATTAGTCTCCCCAAATATATAGAACTTAAATTAGCTTATGTGGGTCTTATTCTTAAGAATGAACATATAGGGAGTGCCTGGGGGGCTCAGTCAGTTAAATGTCTGCCTTGGGCTCAGGTCATGATCCCAGGGCCCTGGGATGGAGCCCTGCATTGGGTTTCCTGCTCAGCATGGGGCCTGCTTCTCCCTCTCCCTCTGCCACTCCCCCTGCTTGTGCTCTCTCTCTGTCAAGTAAATAAATAAAACCTTAAAAAAAAAAAGCAGAGACTAGAACTTCCAAAGAAACTATTATTAATATTCTATATGTGAGTAGTCATTATATCCATAAAGAACGAACACTTTTTTAAAATGCTGTGAACATTTTATAAAATTAATAAAACAATTAAAATACAAAGGCAAGGAAATATTCCCAAAGAACATGGGGGAGGGGCAAAACAGAGTTGATGGTATAGGAAGCAGAAAGAAAATATAAGTAAGTTATAGGATTGACAAAAGAGGTCCAACATGTGACCAGTAGGATATCCATAAAGAAAAAGAAAAAATAGAGAAGAGAAAATTACTGAAAAAAACATACCAAGAAAATTTCTCAGAAAAAAAAAAATGAGTTTCCTCATGGAAGAAAAGGGAGAAAGAAAAAAACATCCTGTAGGGCGCCTGGGTGGCTCAGTTGGTTAAAGCGACTGCCTTCGGCTCAGGTCATGATCCTGGAGTCCCCGGATCGAGTCCCACATCGGGCTCCCTGCTCAGCAGGGAGTCTGCTTCTCCCTCTGACCCTCTTCCCTCTCGTGCTCTCTATCTCTCTCATTCTCTGTCTCTCAAATAAATAAATAAAATCTTTAAAAAAAAAAACATCCTGTAGACTCTGTAATAAAAATGGCTTTTGACTTTTCAATTGCAATATTGGAAACTTGCACAAAGAAGATACTCTTTAAAAGTTCTAGAAGAAAGTTATTTTTAGCCCAGTTTTCTACACTCAATGAAATTATCAACCAAGTATTCAAATAAAGAGTTTCACATATGCAGAAGCTCAGTGTTTTACTTACTTTCTTATTTACTTTCACAGCATCAACTGTGAGGACATAGTATATTTTCCTAGGCAGCTCATTAAGGACATTCTCCAGTAAGTAGAGGAAATAAACCAAGGAAGTGGAGAACGTGAATCCAGCAGAAGCAGAGCAGGAAGGTGAGTGTACAGATGTGAGAACGCCCACTTACACTGAAGCTGGACAACTTCGAGACATCAGTATCTGCTTTGTTTGCCCAGGCTTTTTCAAGAACTACTGAAGGTTATTCTGACAACAGGACAGCAAGTCAAAAATATCAAGTAATTGGGGCGCCTGGGTGGCTCAGTTGGTTAAGCATCTGCCTTCGGCTCAGGTCATGATACCAGGGTCCTGGGATCAAGCCCCACATTGGGCTCCCTGCTCAGCAATGGGCCTTCTTCTCCCTCTCCCTCTGCCCCTTCCACTGCTAGTGCTCTCCTGCTCTCTCATTCTGTCAAATAAATAAATAAAATCTTTTAAAAAAATCAGGTAATTAACACTTCCCAGTAGCAGACCTTAATATCCTCAATATCTGTAGAAGTTACTGTATCAATACCCTAGCTACCTTGCCCTGTGAGAAAGATAACTCTCAGGTATAAAACTTCATGGTTTCCCCATGGGTTCAGGTCACCCACGGAGGTCGGTGGCTTGACAATGCACCTCTTATTGGCTGCCTTGCCTTCTCTGTCTCACTGCTCCACTCAATTTCTCAAATATTCATAAATATTTTGAGCACATATAGAACAATTCATCAAGTATTCCGAGTAGATAATGCACTTAAAACATCAATTATCTAATTACCTGACACTCAATGAACTCAAGACTGAGTTTTTGCATGGAGAACGCAATACGATACAATACAAAATATAGATTAGGTTTCCATTCTATTCTTCCCCCCACCCCGAAAGAATATTTATTCTAATGTAAATGAAGAGTGGAATACCTTGTTTAAGATATAAAACTAATTCAAATAGCACTTAATAAAGAAAAGAAGTGGTGTTTAAAAATTATTATTTAATGATTGAAGACTTCTGAGTGAGGCTTGGTGGCAACAGGAAGGAGGTGAGGAGGGTGTCGTCACCCTCACTAGTGGGAGAAGGTGAGTGGAAATCAGTGAGAGCAAGTCAATGAAACAGTTACCCATATCTAACCCTAAGGAACTGGTTAACATCCTCTTTTCCGGGCCATGCAGACCTTGGAAGTACATAGAAAGCACCACTGCAGGAAGCTAGATACATAAAATGGGCATCTGTGGGTGGTGTGCCCATACAGGCGATTCACCAGCATCTTGGGGATGGTGGTGGGGGTAAAAAAATTTCAAGAAGAGACGTGTTGCTGAGGAAGAAGTACAGGAGGCTGTGGAGGTGAGGTCCAAGAGGATGGCCAGGATGGTAAGCAGATTCCCCACGCCCCCAACCAGATACAGGCCGGAGGACAGACCAAAGAGCCCTTGCCTTTGCAGGGGCTGCTCAGGGAGGCTGAGGAGGATGAATGCAAAGATTCAGCCTGTTTGTCCGTGTCCAGGCAGTTCTAGAGCCAGAAGCAAGGGCGTCAACTGTGAGTGGACTCCTGGGGAAGAAACGGGTTCTTGGAAAAAAAAAAAAAAAAAAAAAAAAAAAA
>NW_027397119.1:290649-408892 GCF_003265705.2 Callorhinus ursinus
CCCCCCCCCCCTCGTGCATCTCACTAACCCCCTGAGCCTCAGTTCCCTCATCAGTTCCAGGGGACTAATCATTCTAACCTCTTAAGATCATTACAAGGATGAAGTGAGAAAAATCTGTTTTAAGGGGCTGAAATCCATGCCTGACATACAATATGGGCAACTACTTTTGTTAGTGAGAATTTCTAGTGATGCTATAAAAATAGTGATATGTAAAATAAAAATAAAATGGACATCTGTTTGGGTTTCCTTTGCTTACAGTTATAAAGCTCCTGCTAACCTGAAACCATGGTGGCAATTGAGTTCTGTTTTCATTTTGGTTTTTTTTTTGTGATACCTCTGCCCACCTCCTGATAAGGCAAAGGCAATTATTTTTCTGTATGTTCTAAAATTTATTTTTAATGTTTGGTATAAAATTATTCAGGCGCTTACCCTTCCTCTCCCTCCAAGCATCAGTGAGCATCAGACTGAACAAATTCCTCTCTTATAAATTCTTCTGATAAGGCCTTTCTGTGCCTTTTAGTCTCACCTACAACCTTAACAGTCTTCTCTACTTCCATGGATCAGATTTTCAGTAAATAAAGTGGGAAATGATATTTAAAATGCACACAAATTTAAGTGACAAGTAACAGATTTTCTCCTCCTGAGAAAATGTCCGAGGCACCCCAGGGGGCTCACGGCACATCCTCATGCCCTGAACCAACAGGGAAAACTCAACATTCATCATAATGGATTTTTAACCTATTTGTAAATTTTAATCAAGTTGTTTTTCAGGCAGGTTTAGTAAATATTTGATTGGTGAGACTGCACATAACAAAAGACATCTATAAGCCCAGAGTCCAATGGTAGGTGGAAAATTAAATGATTCTCTAAGAAAATGGAAAGAATTCTGTTGGAGCCAATTAATACCAAAGAATGCAGAGGTCTGATGAAGGGGGAGGCTGAGTAGAGAGAGAGAGAGAGAGTGAGAGAGAGGCCAGAACAGATGTCCGAAGAGAGCCACAGAGAAAAGTGAACTGCGGAAGAGACCAGCTGTGCTCTGCCCACATCCCTAACTGGAGGCTGATGCAGGCACCGCCACAGAGCCCTCCCTGACGGTGACCCCCGTCCTCGGGAGCCCAGTCAGTGGGCCCACGGTGCTGGCCGTCAACACTGTTGGAGCAAGTCTTCACCGATGAGAGGAGGGAACTGGTGGATAAATGCTCCAGGTGCTCACCTGGAGAGGCTACTCAGAATTGTGTCCCACATGCTCTCAGAGCACAGCCGGCGTAACTGAGCGCCCTTTAGCAACCACAGTAACCACCCCAATCAGGCTCCTTCCTTCAGCGGTCCTCCCTTTCTCATCTGATCACCTCACTACCCACTCGCTGCTTTCTGGGCCACCCTCCAAGGAAACTAGTAACCCACAAATCCTTGTCTAAGGGGAAACCCGAAATAAAGATCTACCGATTTCCTAGAAGCAGGTGCAGGCAAATGGCTTTAAGGACCATCAGTAGTTACCTTCCATGTTAGGTCGGTTTCTCTAACAGTTCCAGCCCCTCTGTTACATCGAAAGTCCAGTGAAAACCTTTGAGACCCCACTGCCTCTGCAGAGTATATTTGGTGAAATAAGAACAAAAAAGGCCAACGTTCCCCCATAGAGGCATGTGAACAAAGAGAGAAGAGACGAACAAAGGGGCTGGGACACGAATGAGAGATTTCAGAGGATGCAGGCCTTGGAGTGGGTGGTGAGCAGAAGGAACAACAGTGTCCAAGATACCCCAAGATACACAGGGGATTGATGGAGGTTTCTCCTCATGTGGAGGATACTTGCTCAGACCCTTTCACTTTTCAGATGGAGGACTTGGGAACACACAGGTGGCCTCCATGTGGGCCTCATTCATCAGTCTATCAGAGTTTGTTTTCTCAAAATGGAAGAAGGAAGAAGGAGGTCCAGACACAAACACGAATCCCTTTCCTGTCAAGCAGAAGTCTAGAGGTAGCATTAGTGAGACAGAGGGCAAGTGCATGGAGGTTGGGTAAAGGGCAGGACTCCCTTCAAATGGGGAGAATGGACCAGGATTTGGAGGTGTGTTGACATTTAATCTAAGTACTGAAGACCTGGGGGATTTGCACATGTGGACGTGTGCAGTGAGGCAATCCGGGGAGATGCTTTGCTGTGAGCCCACGTCCATGTCCAAGGCCCTTACAGTAAAGGAAATGCACTAACTTTATGTAATGGGTGTGTTTAGGGACCTCATTAAGGACAGACCACAAAGACAAAATCATTTTTGATACATACGTTTTTACTTGAAAAAAAAATGTACATTTTGTGTCCAGAAAAGCAAAATCATCAGCTACAAGATAATCAATAATTCTACAGTCACAAAGCACTAAATGTGAACAAATTATCCTTTCTAGACATTTATTACCATGAATGATGGTGCAAAAGGGACAGTAGAGTTGGTAAGCTGAAGTGATCTGTATTGTATTGAAGGTGGCACATTTTTCTCCCCCTGTTGGGGGAAATTATAGTGGTCACTCCATCGTATGTTTCTTTGCCTTGTCTCTCTGTAGTTCCAGTAGTTCAATCTCCAAAGACAATTTATACAGCTCCATGGCCATTTTCACATCTGCTGGGTTAGGGAGACACTGCATGGCCGTTCTGCCTTTCTGGACATGTTCACAGCCTTCAGGGATCACCTGAAAGATATGAAGGTGCTGGGTGTGGTTGGGTGGCTTCTCTCCAAATCAAGAAGGAGCAGGGTTGGAGGGGGAAGGGGACCTCCTGACAATGACAGGACTACAGCTCAAAGCCAAGACCAAGCACAGGACTGCCCGGTAAGCAGGAAAACCAGAAAACACCTTGGGTCCCACCATAGTCCTTCCCAGAGAGATAAGGACCTGTTCTGAGACAGCTTCACAGAGGGCCTCTGTGAGGACAGAGGCTGTTTCTGAGACCATCCAGAAATGGAACACAGTATATTATGTAGTCTAGAAAAAGTCCCAGGTATCTGAGTCCCTCTTTTCCCTAAGGGGCTCGATTATTCCTTGTTCTCCAGTGAGAGAGGAGAGCTTGTCACTCCTACCTGACCACAGCACTTCAAGAAAGAAGAGAATTCCTTTGAAGGACTCAGAAATGACTCCTGACAAGTCAGATCGCACCACTGTGAGCTGGGACAGTGCTTGGGGGGAGGCCCCATTTTTAGGGTTGGCTAGCACAGGAGCTTTTCTTGAATCGTGCAACTTACCCACTCGCAGTTGGGCACCCCAGGGTACCAGGTTCTGTCCTCTAAGCAAGTGATATTTTGGGGACCAACCAGTTTATAGTTAGAGTCACACTGGATGGTAAGATTTGCAGTTTGAAGATATTGATCCTTATCCACGGACAGCTTTGCATGGGCTATTTCTGGTTTTGGACACAGAGCTACAATGGAAACACAGTTTTAAGCAATATGTGAATCTAAGGAAAAAGACAGGAAAATAGGCCAGGATTATAAGAATTAACTATCATAGGTGCTGCTAATTGTTTTATCTTTTGTTTTTATAACAGTAATATTTGTTAGCATTTTGGTTGAGCATTGGCCACAATTATATATCAGACTCAGGCTAAGCATTTTTTTTTAATTTTTTTATTTTTATGTTAATCACCATATATTACATCATTAGTTTTTGGTGCAGTGTTCCATGATTCATTGTTTGTTCATAACACCCAGTGCTCCATGCAGAACGTGCCCTCCTCAATACCCATCACCAGGATAACCCATCCCCCTCCCCCCCTCCCCTCTAAAACCCTCAGTTTGTTTTTCAGAGTCCATCGTCTCTCATGGTTCGTCTCCCCCTCTGACATACTCCCCTTTTCTTCCTCTCCTGTTATCTTCTTCTTTTTCTTTTTTCTTAAAATATGTTGCGTTATTTGTTTCAGAAGTACAGATCTGTGATTCAACAGTCTTGCACAATTCACAGCGCTCACCGTAGCACATACCCTCCCCAATGTCTATCACCCAGCCACCCCATCCCTCCCACCCCCAACCTCTCCAGTAACACTCAGTTTGTTTCCTGAGATTAAGAATTCCTATGCCCATCGACAGATGAATGGATAAAGAAGATGTGGTATATACACACAATGGAATATTATGCAGCCATCAAAAGGAATGAGATCTTGCCATTTGCAACGATGTGGATGGAACTGGAGGGTGTTATGCTGAGTGAAATAAGTCAATCAGGCTAAGCATTTTATGTGATTCAGCTTTGTGAGGCAATGACTGTTAGTTATCACTCCCATTTTTCTAGGAGAAATTTGAGATACAGACAGGTGAAGAAACTTGTCCTAGGTCTTCATACTTTTGAAGAACATGATAGGATATAAAAAAGGCATGTGATCCCAGGTTCTTAGCTATCAAAGCAAGTCTCCCGCATCTCTTGATCCCAGCCAGACACTGGCTGTGAAATGTTCCCTCCTGCTGGTTGGCTCCTATATGTAATAGAGACTATGGTGGCAAATAATCCCCAGAGTTGCTGATGGCAAAATGCTATTAACCTGTGTGCCTGTAAAAGTCAGACCTGACCTTGACTTGTCCTGTCCCCACAACACAGTAGGAGCCCCCCCATCCCCAGCCTGTAGCATGGGTAGCATGGCGCCTTGCACGAGGCTGTGATGGAAGTATCTACCACTTCGTGAGGTTTGGAATTAGCCCTTGAGAGCCCACATTCATGCTAAAGCAAGCTTGCATGAAAATTTTGCTACAGGCCGTAAATGAAATGGGCCACCTGCAGAATTTTTCTGGAAATATACAGGAGAGTGGGCATAGGGGTTGAATTTTATGACTGGGAGAAAGAAGAAGGGAGGTTGATGTTTATGTATTCCCTTTGTACTGTTTGCATCCTGAACATAGTCATGATTTCAAATAAATCAAATCAAATCAAATGCTTCCGTGCTTTTGTGACATTTCCACCCACCTGACTGAAAAGGGAGTTGGAGTTACCTTTACATTGAGGGACTGCAGGTGTCCAGTGTGAAGAACTGCAAGAGAGTTTGGACTCTCCAACCAGAGTATATCCTTTGTCACATTTATATATCACTTCATTTTGTATGAATACACGGAATCTTTCAACTTCTTCATAATATCCGTGGGCAACATCAGGAGGAAAATCACAATCTTGATGGTGAGAGATAAAAGTGAAAGAGCATGAGCTTGTAGAATGTAAAAAAATAACTCATCCCCGAATCTGTGTGTTTTGTAGGAGGCTCCATTCTGTCCTGTCATCTTCTCTGCTCAGAGGATCACTTAGCCAAACCCAAGACCTGGGCTGCCCTCCTGTAAGCCTCAGGCTGAGGAACCATCATGGCCCCATCATTAGACCACTTGGTGGTCATCTCTAATATCTTCAAAAGTATAAGGGGAATGGATAAAATTAATACTTTGTTCAACCCCCACATTGAGTTCTTGGCCTAGGGGGTAAAACCTGTCATATCCCAGAAGTCAAGTAGAAGCCATTGATCCTGCCTATCCCCATCCCCCTAGAAGCAAAGACAGCATATTAAAAAATATTAAAAGGCATATTAAAAAGTTAAAAGTGGCAGGGGAAATGGGGGCATTGTGCCACTCTTACAGAACTAAAACTGCCTCCCCATTATACTGCCATTTACTTCCCCAGTCTGTCTAAAAGAGAAGTTAGGATTCTGGGGAATGACAGTCGACTATGGAAAATTCAACATTTTAGTTCTCATTTCAGATGTGGTGTCTTTGGTAGAGTAGATTTTTGTTTCTTCGGGTAAGTGGGGGCCACTGGTTTAGCAGATGCCTTCTTCTCATCCCTATCACAAAAGAGGGTCAGAAAGTTTGCATACACACAGAAGGCTAAAATCCACACATGTGTAGCTTTAGCCCTGCAGTATGATAACTCACTTGCCCCTGTCATAATACAGTCTGGTGATACGATGATTATCTGGACACCCACACTGATCCAGTATGTCAATGGCCTCAGGTTAATTCTACTGAATGAGCAAGAAGAAAATAGCATGTTGAGATAGATAGATAGATGATAGATGATAGATAGACAGATAGATAATAGATAGATAGATAATCCATCTGGGTTTCTGGCGCAGATCTCCTAAACCCTTGTAAATTCCTACGTGCCTAGAACACTAAGAACATCTTTTGTTCTATTGAGGCAATTTTCAGTGGCTCCTGGATTAGAGTTGGCCACCAGAAAGATCAAGTCATGATGAAAAACCTAGAAGCTTAGAAATTTTCAGGCCTGCTCTCCTCTTCAAAGAGAGGAGAGAAGTAGGAAACAGTGTTAGTAATTGAGCATGCCTATAGTGAGCAAGCCTTCATAAAATCTCAGTAGTATATTGTTCAGGGGGTTGCCAGGTGGGTGAACACATCCACGTCCTGGAGGATGATGTACCCCGAATCCACAGGTACTTGGGACCCTCCCAGACTTCACGTTATGTATCTCTTCGTTTGTGTCCTTCATCATATCCTTTAACAAACTGGTATATATAAGTTAGTGTCCCCTGAGTTCTGTGAGCCCTTCTAGCAAATTAATGGAACTCCACAAGGAGATCATGGGAACCTCCAATTTGTAGCTAAGTTGAACAGACTTTGGTAGAAGCCCGAGGACCTACTACCCACAATTGGCATCTAATGTGGGGGGCAGTTTCGTGAGACTGAGACTTTACCCTGTGGAATCTGCCACTCTCTTCAGGTAGATAGTGCTGGAACTGTGGCAAATTATAGGACACCCAGTTGGTGTTGCAGAGAATTCTTTGTTGGAAGAAGAAAAAGAAAAACACACACACACACACACACACACATTTGGTCACCTGAAATGTTGTGAGTGTTCCGTGTGAGCAGTAAGAGAGACATACAAGAGAAACGCAGGAAGTGAAGGGGAAGACTGGGTTTTTCTAATTCCCATACTGACGCTCCAGATATAGAAGGTAAAGATTCAAGGGTTTGCCATATCAATACAATCTTCAGAGGTCCAGGGTTCAGGGCTTGTTAGGCTATCCCATCTAAACTAATGGGACATGCACATCACACCACAAAAAATGATGCATAACACCAAGTAGAACTTTCTAGACTCTAGAGGCAGTACATTCCATACTTGGGAATACTATTCCAGCTCATATGCTAGGTGATATAAAAGATAGCTGGGTTTGAGTGGGGCCCATGTTGGGAAAAGCCTCGGCAGCAAGTCCAGTTGCAGTGAAATTGTCCTGTTGCTTGAAACTTAGGACGCAGCAGAGCCTAGTATATTGAAGGTGGCTATAGTCAGAAAGCATGCAAGTATCAATGGGACTATCACAGCATATACCCTTGAGATCCTGAGGCAAGGCCATGCACTGCTGCAGAGAATTATGTGCTGTTTGAGATATAACTCTTGACATGCTGTTTGGTCCTGATAGAAACTGTGCCTGATATTGGGTCATGAAGTGAGCATGTGCCAAAAATCATGATCTTGGTCTATCAGAACCAAGTTATAAGGCCAGGCAGACAACAAACAATTCATTATAAGATGGAAGTTGTCATCTGGGATTGAACATGGGCAGATGACACAAGCAGCCCACACAAATAGGGAGCCTAGATCCTACTTGTGCCCATCCACTGCTGCACAAGTGCCTCTTTAGCTCATGCTTACGGCTATGTGGAGTATCCATTATAACGAACTGACAGAACAGAGGGAAGCCAAGCCTCATTCACAGATATGTATTTTGGGTATGTGTGTGCAAGTTACAATGAACGGAAGCTGCATTAGAGCCTGATCAGGGAAAGAGAGTAGTAAGGAAAAATCTTAGGTAATCTTGCCATTCACTTTTTTGGAAAAAGAAATGGGCTAAGGATAGATTAAATTAGCCTGGAATGCCCCAAAACGAATGGCTTATTTGTCTGCGGCCTTAAGGACAAAGATTGGAAGATTGGGCCCAAGGAGATCTGCGGTAGGTAGAAGCAGGTGAGTGGACGTATGGGAATGACAGGAAGTGCAAAGTTTTTATTTTGCGTGTTAATAGCAGCAGAGCATCCCCAGTAGAGTAGGCATTAAAAAATCAAATAGAAAACAATGTCTCAGCCAGTTGAAGGCAGCCATCCTCTGTCTTTGGCCTGACCAGTGCTGTCACAAGAGGAAGAGGAGCAAAGTGGTGGTATGGATGAAGAACAAGCATGGTAGGCACAACATGGACTCCCGCTTACCGAGGCTGTCACTGAATCTTCAAACTGCCAGCCACAATTCTGAGTCCCTAATATGATACCATCCCTTGAGATAACCACAAAGCCACTTGGTAGCAAGTTGACTATATCACATCCCTTCTCCCTGGAAGGGACAAATAAGTATTTTGACAGAAATACACAAGTATTCCAGGTATGGGTTTACCTTTTCTGCTTGTGGGACTTCAGTCAGCACTGTTAATCTGAAGACTATAGAGTGTTTAAATAATTGGCATAGAATTACACTATGTGCGACTAGAAGACCCACTCATAGCAAAAGAGGTGTGGTACTAAGACCGTGGCCATGGAATGTACCACTCACATTACAGACTGCATCATCCAGAACCTGTAGGCCTGTTTGGACATTGGAATGGCCTGTTAAAGGCACAGCTGAAGTGCCAGTTGAGAGGCAATATTTTACAGTGATAACACTTCACAATATTACTTTACAATATCTTCTGGAACACAGCACTCTGAACCACTTTAGGGCTCCTTTGGGCTCCTTCTTACACACTAGGCAAGAAGAAGCATCACTATCCAGCAGGGGTAATTGTTCTTGGTCATCAATAGATAGGACCACGGAAAAACAATGGGAGAGGTAGGATTGTATTTAGCACTTAAGTGCTCTTGGGGAGGGAGAGGTAGGCATTTCACACTGGGGGACAGTCTGAAGGAGAACTTAGAGACAGCAGAAGGAAGGGAGGAAGTTTGAGGAAGAAAGGAAGCAAGTTGTGAAAGATGGGTTCAAATAGATTTGGGTGGGTCTTGAAATGCAGATTAAGGCATATGGACAGAAAGAAGAGAAGAAAAGACAATAAATACCAAGAAACAGAAGACAATAATTGATAAGTTCAGCTGATCTATTAGATGTGGCCTATTTTTACTGATTTCAGAAAAGAAAAGAAAAGCAGGAAGGTCAAGGGAATGGGAATAAACAATGAGGAAGGAAACGAAAGTTGGACTGGGGGCTGGGCAATGCTTTTTAACGAATTTATCCACTCCAAAAATCATGAAGGGTATACAAATTCTTCCTAATTTGAAACCTTCCCTTAATAATCTCCATCACTTTGATATGAAGAAACATCAAACAAACTGCGGGTTGCTGGAGGGGAGGGCTGTGGGGGGATGGGGTAACTGGGTGATGGGCACTGAAAGGGCACTTGATAGAAGGAGCACTGGGTATCATATGCAACTAATGAATCACTAAATTCTACGCCAGAACCAATAATACAGTATATGTTAACTAACCTGAATGTAAATTTAAAAAAAAGAAAAGAAAAAATAACATAAAAGTCCATAAGCTCTCACCCTCATCACATGATGGTGTTTTGGGATTCCACGTGCCATCTTCTTGGCACCTAGCTTCAAACCGGTATTTCTTATAACACATATAAAAAACTCTGTCTCTGTAGAAATAAGCACAGCTATTCACAGATCTAGTGTTCTTTGAAATGATTTCACCATTCTCCAGGTCTGGTATTGGGCAACACATCTCTGAAAAATAGAAAGTGAGGTGAATCACTAGTAATCACTGCAATGAGGCACCTATGGATAATAAATTCGTTTCTGCTTGCGAAGATTTCACCACTGAAGAGAGACGGGAAACAGGAAAAGGACATTCTGGGTCTGCTTTCCCTGTCCCTGATGGTTAAAGTACTCCAACCTAGTCATTTCCCTTCAACTAAAGGATTTCGTTAGGAGCCTCCAAAATGAGACCCTGGATGAAACCTGCATGAAAATGTAAATTTTCAAAAGTATTCAAAAGTAATGACAAATAACATCCATTGCGTATGGTTTCATTAAGGTTACATCATTATTAACCTCTCTAATACCTTACACTTCCTCAGCCACAAAAGGAAAAATGTCCTCAAAAGTTTATATCCACCTGACAGCTAACACAGAGAAATAAATTTAAATTACTGCATATGGCCAAGATCTTTTTTGATGCCACATTTAAGAGAAATAGCAACTCAAATTCTTTCATTTTTAATGCAGTAAGAGCTGATAAAAAGAGACTTTTTATTCATTAGTAGAAATAGTTTCAGGTAGAACATATTGATATTGCTTGATGTAAGAGAAAATATCAGAGCAGATTAAAATGCCCTATTCTTCACATCAGGAGCTTGACTAGAACTACAATGGTTTTTTGGGCATACCTAAACACTCTCACCACTCACTTATTTATGAATAACAATAAAAATACCCAACATTCATGTTTCTAAATTATAATATTAATATTTATGTAATACTGTAGAAAATACTTAAATCATAATATTTAAGTCATAAGTCCAAATCCACACTGTATCAGATTTTCTGATAACTAGGATAAATATCATTTCACTTCTGCTTTTTAAATGGTTAAATATATCTTTATTAAATAATTAAATCAATGCCACTATAGTGGGTAACAAAAATATAATTTTAAAGTAGGTTTTTAAATTCCCAACAAACAAAAGTCCAGGGCCAAATGGCTTCACTATTCACAGGTGAATTCTACCAAACGTTTAAAGAAGAGTTAATACCTATTCCTCTCAAATTGTTCCAAAAGTAGGAGAGGAAGGAAAACTTCCAAATTTATTCTACAAGGTCAGTACTAGCTTGATACCAAAACCAGACAAAGACCCACACAAAAGAAAACTGTAGGCAGTATTCCTGATGAACAAAGATGCAAAAATCCTTAACCAAATATTAGCTAATCGAATGCAACAATACATTAAAAGGACCATTCAATCAAGTGGGATATTCACCAGGGATGGAAGTACGGTTCAATATTTGCAAATCAGTGAATGTAATACATCAAATTAACAAAAGGAAAAAATTTTAAAAACATATGATCATTTCAAAAGATGCAGAAAAAGCATTTGACAAAATACGCCATCCGTTCATGACAAAATGTCTCAACAAAGTGGGTGTAGAGGAACCATACCTTAACATGATAAAGGCCACATATGAAAAACCCATAGCTAACATCTTATTCAATGGTGAAAAGCTGAAATCTTTTCCTCTAAGATCAGAACCAAAGATGCCCACTTTGCCACTTTTATTCAACATAGTACTCAAAGTCCTAGCTGTAGCAATCAGACAAGAAAAAGAAATAGAAGGGATTCAAACTGGTAAGGAAGAAGTAAAACTGTCACTATTTGCAGATGACATGATACTATACATATAACACCCTAAAGACTCCACCAAAAAACTATTAGAACTAATAAATTCAGAACCGCTGCAGGATATACAATTAATATGTAATATTATATAGATTATATATAATATTAATTAATATGTAGAAATCTATTGTATAGATATATACAATATACCTATATCATGTATAGGTAGCAGAAAGAGGAATTAAGAAAAGAACCCCATTTACAATTATACCAAGAAGAATAAAATATAAATTTAACCAAGGAAGTAAAGGACCTCCTCTCTGAAAACTATAAGATATTGATGAAAGAAATTGAAGATGACACAAAAAAAGGAGAGATATACCATGCTCATAGACTGGAAGAATTAATATTATGAAATGTCTATACTACCCAAAACAATCTACACATTTAATGCAATCCCTATCAAAATGCCAATAGCATTTTTCACAGAATTAGAACAAATAATCATGTGGAACCACAAAGACCTCTAATAGCCAAAGCAATCCTTAGAAGAACAAAGCTGGAAGTATCACAATCCCAGATTTTAAGACATACTACAAAGCTATAGTAATTAAAACAGTATGGTACTTGAACAGACATTTTTCCAAAGAAGACATCCAAATGGCCAACAGACACATGAAAAAGTGCTCAACATCGCTTGGCATCAGGGAAATCCAAATCAAAACCTAGGTGAGATATCACCTCACACCAGTCAGAATGGCTAAAATTAACAAGTCAGGAAACGACAGATGTTGGCGGGGATGTGGAGAAAGGGGAACCCTCCTACACTGTTGGTGGGAATGCAAGCTGGTGCAGCCACTCTGGAAAACGGTATGGAGGCTCCTCAAAAAGTTGAAAATAGAGCTACCATACAACCCAGCAATTGCACTCCTGGGTATTTACCCCAAAGATTCAAATGTAGGGATCCGAAGGGGTATGTGCACCCCGATGTTTATAGCAGCAATGTCCACAATAGCCAAACTGTGGAAAGAGCCAAGATGTCCATCGACAGATGAATGGATAAAGAAGAAGTGGTATATATACACAATGGAATATTATGCAGCCATCAAAAGGAATGAGATCTTGCCATTTGCAACGACGTGGATGGAACTGGAGGGTATTATGCTGAGCGAAATAAGTCAATCAGAGGAAGACATGTATCATAGGACCTCACTGATATGAGGAATTCTTAATCTCAGGAAACAAACTGAGGGTTGCTGGAGTGGTGGGGGGTGGGAGGGATGGGGTGGCTGGGTGATAGACATTGGGGAGGGTATGTGCTATGGTGAGCGCTGTGAATTGTGTGAGACTGTTGAATCACAGCTCTGTACTTCTGCAACAAATAATGCAACATATGTTAAGAAAAAAGAAAAAGAAGAAGATAGCAGGAGGGGAAGAATGAAGGGGGAGAATAGGAGGGGGAGACGAACCATGAGAGACGATGGACTCTGAGAAACGAAGTGAGGGTTCTAGAGGGGAGGGGTGTTGGGGATGGGTTAGCCTGGTGATGGGTATTAAGGAGGGCACGTTCTGCATGGAGCACTGGGAATTATATGCAAACGATGAATCATGGGACACTACATCAAAAACTAATGATGTAATGTATGGTGATTAACATAACATAATAATAAAAATAAACAGTATGGTACTAGCACAAAAATAGACTCAGAGATCAATAGAACAGAATAGTGAGCCCCAAAATAAAGCCATGCTTATATAGTCAAGTAATCTATGACAAAGGAGGCAAGAATATACAATGGGGAAAACACAGTCTTTTCAATAAATGGTATTGAGAAAACCAGACAGCTATGTGCAGAAGAATGAAACTGGACCACTTTCTTACACCATACACAAAAATAAACTCAAAATGGACTAAAAACCTAAATGTGAGACCTGAAGCCATAAAACTCCTAAAAGGAAACATAGGCAGTAATCTCTTGGACGTTAGCATTTTTATGGATCTGTTTCCTCAGGCAAGGGAAGCAAAAGCAAAAATAAACTATTGGGATTACACCAAAATAAAACACTTTTGCACAGTGAAGAAAATCATCAACAAAACAAAAAGGCAACCTACTGAATGGGAGAAGATATCTGTAAACAATATATTCAACAAAGGGTGAATATCCAAAATATATAAAGAACTTATCAAACTCAACACTGAAAAATCAAGTAATCTGGTTAAAGAATGGGCAGAGTACCTGAATAGACTCTTTTCTAAAGAAAACAGACCTGTACCTCTGAAACAAATAATACATTATATGTTAAAAAAAAAAAAAAGATAGTAGGAAGGGAAAAATGAAGGGGGGTAAATCGGAGGGGGAGATGAACAATGAGAGACTGTGGACTCTGAGAAACAAACTAAAGGTTTTAGGGGGGTGGGGGGATGGGTTAGCCTGGTGATGGGTATTAAGGAGGGCATGTATTGAATGCAGCACTGGGTGTTATACACAAACAATGAATCATGGAACACTACATCAAAAACTAATGATGTATGGTGATTAACATAACATAATAAATAAAGAAAGAAAAAAGAAAACATACAGGTGGCCAACAGACACATGAAAAGATGCTCAACATCACTCACCATCAGGGAAATGCAAATCAAAACCACAATGAGATATCACCTCACACCTGTCAAAATGGCTAGTGTCAGAAAGAAGAGAAATAGCACGTGTTGGCAAGGATGCAATAGAAAGGGAATCCTTGTGCTCTACCAGTGGGAATGTAAATTGGTGCATCTAAGATATGTGGTAACCCAAGTGTCCATAGACAGATGAATGGATAAAGAAGATGTGGTGTATATATGTGTGTGTGTGTTATACACACACACACATACATACACCCACAATTGAATATTAGTCAGAAAAAATAATGATCTTGCCATTTGTGAGACACATGGATGGGCCCAGAAGGCCCACGATGGCTACATCAGACAGAGAAAAACAAATACTATATGGTTTCACTTATATGTGGAATCTAAAAACCAAACCAAACCAAACCAATAAACAAACAAACTTTTAAATGCAGAGAACAAACTGGTGGTTACCAGAGGGAGGAAACTGGAGGATGGATGAAATAGGTGAAGGGGATTAAGAGGTACAAACTTCCAGTTATAAAATAAATAGGTCACAGAGATTAAAAGTACAGCACAGGGAATATAGTCACAATAATGTAATAATATATGGTCGCAGATGGTGACTATACTTCTTGTGGTGGGCACTGAGTAATGCACAGAACTGTTGAATTACATTGTACACCTGAAACTAATATAACATTGTGTGTTGACTATACCTCAATAATAAGACAAAGAAGAAGAGAAAAAGATGGAGAAAAATAGAAGTTGGTTTTTAGATACGTATAAATAAACATTTATATAGAAAGAATTAGTGTATTAATTACAAGTCACTATTTTGTATTCATCAAGGAGAATCCTCAAAGGCTTGTATTTACCAATACTTTGTTATTTAAGTGGTGGCCATCATTGTTAAATATATTTTAATTCGGTAATTTTGTTAAAACTTTTCATTTTACTGCCCCCAAATGAGTCTAAATAACTGTAATTAAACTTGAAGTCTTAATCTTCCAATTGGTTGAACTACCATTTTTCATTACTTGTTCACTTTACACATTTTTCCAATTCCAGTCTGTAGAAAAAAGTTCCCTATATCCTGGGCCTCTGTGTCTTCACCTCTAAAATGGCAAGATTCTGATGTGCGCAAGGAAGCATTTTCTCCCTCTATTGTCAATTCCACTGAAGCCCGTAAACCTGCATCTGCCTGTCTCTCAGCTCCTCACATTCTCTCAAAGAGAAAAGACATCTTGAGATTGCAGAAAGTCTCCTTTTTATCCCTCTGAGGCCAGAGTACTGGGTCGGGGGTCAGGGTCTGTCTTCTAGGGCAGGTCACAAGACCCGGCTCCTGCAGTCCGCAGTCCCTTGGCTCAAAGACATGAGACACAAGTCACTTTGCAGCTGGTTAAGTTCACGACTGTTTCACAGACTTTCCTTCTACTAAGCACCCCAAAGTCGACACTGGGGAGGAAATGGCTGTGACAGAGGTCTGACTCTGGTAAATGTTGAGCCGTATTCTCCATGCTACTTTCACCAGTGATGAGGCTAATACTCAATCTGACTAACGCTTCACTTCTGTGTCTCTTCCGTGTCCACATCTCATTTGATTTTGAAATGGGATAAGGAAAGTTATAGTCATAGTTTCTCAGCTCCTCCAAGACTTCCATGATCCCTTCTGACAATAATACTTAACTCCTCTGTTGAATTATTATAATCCTAAATTTATCTTGAAAGATAAAACTGCATTCATTTTAAGATTAAAAAAAAAAAAGCCTAGCACATGCTGGGTGTCTAATTTACAAAAAGATTTAAAAAGCAGATACTCACCCTTACATCCTATGTGTGGGGTCCAAGTCAGATTTCTCTGACAAGTCACAGTGGTAGGCCCATCCGAAGCAGGTTCATAGCCAGAATAACACTTGTACCTCAACACAGTTCCAATATTATATATTCGCTCTTTTGTCGGCACGTGGTTGTTGTATGTTTCCCAGTAGGCATTTGGGATGTTCGGTAAGTCAGTACAACTATCTGCTCATAAAGGGAGAACATGGGGAAAAGACACTGGTCCTAGGGATGCAACAGTGATCATCAACAAGCCTGTCCTATCAGAGGATGCCATGCGTTCATTCAGCCAGGAACGGTCTTGCCATGGCTGATGCATCAGCCACATCAGAAAACAAACTAGCACCAAGTTCTCAATATTATTATTAACATAATTTTTCATGATCCACATGAGTTTATAGTTTCAGAGTGTCAAAATCGTAGTTAGTCTGTATAATATTTTTGTGGAAGTTGGAAAAAGGCATTCCTCCCCCCACAGGACCCTTTACTATTTATCTTTCAAGTCAATTATCGTAATGTAATGATTTTGTTAGAACAAAACAAGTTTCCTACCAACTGCAAGAAAATTGTTGAAATAAATACACAAATCCACAATGCCTACAATGTTAATGTCTCCCTTTAGGGTTGAAGTGTCCACAACCTGCACAACTGTATATGGCAGCCTTTTGTATAAGGCTTGCCTAGTGTACAGTAATCTTTCTTTTTTCCAACAACTAGAAAAAATAAAGACAATTATTGAACTAAATTTAAAATTTACTGCAGTTCAAGTGGCTTTAGGCATACAAATATGCCCCCACCAACATTTCTGGGTAATTTAGATGCCAAACATTGAACTTCCTTCATGGTCCATACTTACTGAGCTCACAAATGGGAGGAGGAGGATCCCAGTCATTATTTTCTCCACAATGGATTAAACTGCTTCCTTTGAGAATAAAACCTTCTTTGCAGTCAAATACCATGGAGTTTTGGTAAGTATAGATGGTTCTAAATCCAGAGATTACGTTTCCATTTTTAACCTCTGGCTTAGGACAGATGATTTCTAAAGAATCACAAGAAAAGACAAGTGAGTTGTAAAAGAGAAAAATGGCAATAAGGATATTACTTGCTATTGCTAATCCAGTTTCAACTATGACACAAAAGCCTAATACAGTGTACGTCAAGCAGATACAAGGAAGACATTTTAAAGTGAATATAATTTCAACTTTAAAAAGCCTCAGTAAGAGGAGGTCCCATCCTATCGGTTCTGTTATATGATCGTGAGTAACTCCGGCTTACTCAAGCAAAACCAGCCATCTACAACACATCTCTCAATGTCCCCATGACCCTCCCCTGACGGTGGCCTACTTTCCTGCATGATTTCAGTATGGGTCAGGGGCCAATGATGATGATACAGTGGTCAGGAGGAAGAGGCAGCCAGGCATCAGAGCTCTGTCCTCTCCCAAAGAACGAACTGCCCCCACCACCCCAACCCCACAGCAGTCAGTCATCCCGCCCCCATGTCAGTCCTGTCACCTTGATGACTCATGGCTATGGCTGAAGCTACCTTCGCCACTTGGCTGGTTGGTTGCAACAGGTGCCTATGGGTTGAGTTTTGTCCCACTTCCTTTGTTGTCCCTTCTGGAGCCAGACTTGTGTTTCTGAAATGCAACACTTTTACTTCCCTGGTTAAAGCTTTTCAATGTTTCCCTTTCACCTTTGCTCTGAACTCCTCAGAGGGACACATGAGGCCCTTCGTAACCTGGCTCTGCTGACTTTCTGTCCTCAGTCTCTGCCATTTCCACCTCTTGCTGTCTGGACTCCTGGCATTTTGAATTGCTTGTGGTATCATGCTTTTTCATCCCCTGATTTGACTGTGTTCTATGGTGAGTCAGAATACTAAGTGATACAGTGTAGGCACTTAGTCACAAAGGAAGGTCCCTCAGATTAGCCAACTAACAATACACAGTAGATTTTCTGATTTTTGGGTTTTTTTTTTTTTTTTGCTCTGTCCTGTAGGCACTTGGGGTGAACGTTGTAAGTGCTAACCAATATTTCCACTTGCTCTCCCTGAACAGACAAAAGGCAATATTCCTCAGTTCCCTCAAGGTAGGGTCCACATTACTAGATTGGGACAAAAGGCTGTAAAGCAACATGTGGTCACTTCAGACCAAAGCTCTTTTCAAAAATCAGGGCATAATTTGCTTTTCTCTCTTCACCTACTGAACAGTTTGAAAGGACATTTTGATGTAGAAGTACTACAAGATCAAAGCAACCCAGACTGCTAGGCTTATTGCTAAATTTACACCTAGACTACAGTTGCCCTAGAGTCCCCTGGACTTACAGCAGACTCTGTATGAATGAACATCAACTTTTACTTCACAAAGCCAACGAGATATCGGTGCTGTTTGTTACTGCACACTGGGCCATCATACATAAATATTGGTTGAGCAAATAAATGACTGCATTGTTACAGTGGTTGGTCTTGGAATCATTCCCGTTCCCCCAACAAATTCACCTACCTTTTTCTTTTAAACAAACCATTCAAGCCAAAATTCATCACTGTGACTTACTTTTACAAGTAGGAGGACTTGGGTTCCAGACACCTATTGTCTTATTTTCCACTGTGCAAGAAATGGAGGCTTTGCCTATCATTGAGAAGTTGGGGTCACATTTGTAGGTGACAGAAGAGCCATATGTGTAGAAATCTTCATGTCCACCGCTGTGCCTCCCATTGCTGATGTCTGGAGGAGGCTTGCATTTAGCAACTGGGAGTGAGTGAAGAAAAAGAAATAATCAGGGAAGGTACTTTTGCAAATCTACCATTCATGATGCATATTCTAATGGAGGGTACAAGAAGCAGCAAAGCTGCACAAGAGTTTTATTTTCTAGCATGGTTTAGGTTTGCCATCAAGCCAGAAAAGTCTTTACTTACTTATACATTGTGGGAGAGGATCACTCCAATCAACTCCTTTATCTTGGATCTCACAATAACTAGTGGCTGGGCCAATTAAAATATATCTGAATGAGATAGGAATCAAAGAGTTTAATGAAATTCTTCTTACCTTAAATTAAGCTGGATAAAGGGGTCTGAACAAATAAACTGGTTACTCAATAGTAAAAATGAAGAAATAATGTTTTCCAGATAACACTTCCCATTGAGCCTTCCATTCAGTAAAACTTTCATCACTGCAAAGAGATGTGTGTGTTTGTTCATTCGTTCTTTTATTCTGGACTCTATTATTGGGCATCAACTATATGGGGCATGGCATTCATCCAGAGCTCAACCAGGACAATGTAAGGTAAAAGACTCATTTGAGTGTGTTCTGCAATTTTGTCTAGATGACAGTATCAGCCAGGTTACTGGCCCCAAACTCTCAGGCCTCTGATATGCAGCCCCCTTCTGACTTTTGGGTGCTTACCCTCTCCAATACACCATTAACTTCCCCGTTCACGATCCCCATTTTTTATGGCTCTTGACAAATTCTAAGCTTTCTTTAGTTTGTCTTACTGCCCTCTGGGTATTATGGTAACAGAAAGAAAAAGCATTGTTAGTATGTCTTGTCTTAAAACGGTACTATCATCAAGGAATAAATGTACACTGTGGTTGAACACTAATGGAAATGTTAGCTTTGGCAAACTAGAGCCCCTGGGACTTATTTAATACTAGCTCAAAGAAAAATGAATCTTTTAATAAGATAAAAGACAAGGAGAATTAAACATTTCTTTATTTTGAAATTTCTAGGAAATGTAAGTTTCCTAAGCTACCCAGGAAACAAAGGGGAAAATATGGTTTCCAGTTATTCCAGTAGGAACCCTTTAGCATTCCAACGGCACCTCCCTTCTGAATCTTCGTGCTTTCCATCTCAGGAGCCATATGCCATAAGGGATAAATAAGGATACATGTGCGAAAATCAAACAAAAGGAAACATTAGAGGAAAATGTTAAACACAGGGGACAAGCAAAGGAGAATCAACACATACTTAGTTGGAGAACCTGAAGAAGGAACACAAAACAGAACAAAATAGCTATTTTAAAATGTATTTCAGGGCGCCTGGGTGGCTCAGTCGTTAAGCGTCTGCCTTCGGCTCAGGTCATGATCCCGAGGTCCTGGGATCGAGCCCCGCATCGGGCTCCCTGCTCAGCGGGAAGCCTGCTTCTCCCTTTCCCGCTCTCTCTGCTTGTGTTCCCTCTCTCACTGTGTCTCCCTCTCTCTCTGTCAAATAAATAAATAAAATCTTTAAAACAAATAAATAAAATAAAATGTATTTCAAATAAGTATTGCAGAAATAAAATAATACTTAATCTACATTTTAAAAGAGCAGCACATAGCAACAAAATGTTGAAGTAAATGGTCTGTAACAAAACAACTAAGAGTAAAATTACTAAAGATTATTTTGAGTTAAAGGCACTTGAAATAGACAAAGGAAGGCATTCTGACTTCTCTTTTCTTCCTGAAAGCAGGAGATAAAACTCATATGAAAGATGCTTTCCCCACAACAGAAGAAAAAGAATAATCTTATCACCAGAGATGGGGAGGTGAAGCCAGGAGAGATCTGTACAAACAGACCTTGTCAAAATAACTCTTATCTTCCTGCAACCTTCCATAGATTTTTGTTACTTTTCCACAATGGCTACTTTTTGTTCAACCTAGTATATAAGCAGAGGCCTACGAACACACGATATATACACATGAACCTATGCATATTAGGCTTTAGACCTTGTTTCTTATAGAAGCTGCAACTTTCCCCCCCAAGTATATTATTTTTCTTTTGACTTGGCTATTCTTTCTTCTTAAGGAAAAACTGTTTTAATGCTTCAAATTTATCAAACTCTCTTTTTAAAATGGTTTCTGGATTTTAGGTCTTCATTTCAAAGCCCTTCTCCAATACAAGATTTTAAACTATTTGCCTAGATTTCTTCTGCTACTTTTATGTTTTCCTATTTTTTAATGTTTAAAGCTTTGATCCATTTGGAGGCAATATACAATATACAGTGCAAGATATATATCCGAGGCTATATTTTCCCATATAACTTTCCTGTTATTCCAAAAGTCCATCTTTAGTTTACTGATTTGAGAGTGCTTTTTAACACTATATTAAATTCTCATATGTATCTTGTATCTGCATATGTTTCTAGTCAACACCATTGTTTTGCCTACATATTCATACACACATTTCATAGTGACATACTATCAAGGCTTTATAATATATTTTAATAACCTCTATGAGTAGGTTTGATATATTTAATAACCTCTATAAGTATATACTATATACATATATATATATATGAATATATATATAGGTTCATGTATGTATCTATCCTAGAAATTAAGAATACAAATTTCAAGAAATTAATTTTAAAAAAATAAGCAAAGGATATGCCAAATAGTTCACAGATCAATACCACTATCTCTTGAACACATAAAAATATGCTCAATCTCACTCATAAGAGAAATATACATTGAAACTATAGTAAGATTTCATTTTTACTTCTTAAATTGGAAAATTTTCAAAAATTTCACAAGTTTTCAAAAGATTGACAACACAGTTGGAAAGTCTATGAAGAGACAGACATTTACATACTCTGCAAAACATGTAACCTCTAAGGAGAGCAATTAGGCAATATCTTCCAAATTTTCAAATAGGTATACTCTGACACAGAAATCCCACTCTGGAAATTTACCCTACAGACATAATTACATCTGTACAAAATTATATATGTACAAAGTGATGCATCAGAGCACTGTTCAGAATAGCAAAACATTGGAAATATCTATGGATACGTCAAAAAGACTGCTAATCCATGATACATCACACAATCACATTCTATGAAGTTGTAAAGACAAATCAATGATGAACTTCTATGCACAAACGTGGAACTATGTTCTGTATATATTGATGAGTAAAAAATAAAGCAAGATTCAAAGCTACATTTGTTATTGGAAAGGTGTAAAATAAAAATATATACTAATTTTTAGCTTGTATTTGTAAAAGTAAACACTAGAAAGATACAAAAGAAACCAATAAATGTGGATCCCTGTTTAAGGACACACACACAAAAATGAGGTGGATGGCAAGAAGTAGAAGTGAGAATTCTCAGTGCATGTGGTTTTACATCATTTTTACTTTTGAAATATATCAGCTATTTATTAAAAATTAATTTAAAAGAATTGTTTCTAGATTGCTTCACACTCACCCTTCTGAACAAACGAATTCTAATTGTGATCCAAAGAAATGATCTGTCTTAGATATCACTTTCCCATTTTGTAATTCTCCTGGGTTTCTGCATCGTTTCTCTGACAGAAAAATTAAAAAGATAATTAGTGATTCCAACAACTCACAGATAAGGCATTAGAAGACTGATACGCTTTGACCTATGCTTCCGGAAAGATCCAGAGGCTGAGATCCAAACTTATTTCTGAACCTGACTCACTAAATTTTTACTTTGGAGGTTAAATGAATACAAAATTTGATCTCATATTTTTCTGGTACATTTCACCAATAGAGAAAAATACTCAGTTAAATCACTATGGTCATGGAGTCCGCAGTCCAGGATAGCTATTGACCAGGGAGCTATGCTCCGTTCTAGCTCGGTGGCATGTACTTTGTATGCAGGCCACTCAAAAATACATGTCCTTGGTCACAAAAGGGACAATGGAAAGTGTAGATATCCTCACTGTTGGAAGAACATTACAGAATTTATTCTCAACTATAAGTGAATCACAGAATCTTCTTCCAAACACAGCAGATATTTTGGTTGAGGTTTCTTTGGAAACTGCATTACCTCTCTTTAGCCACATAATACTTTATAACTTTGTAAAGAATGAATCTGGTTTTCAAAATATTAAAATTGAATTTGTAGTTCACTTACAAAAGAAGTGTTTGCTGAATTACAGGGTAAAGGATAAGCTTATCTTTCACTACAACCAGGTAGTTCCTAATTTCTCTTTTATTTGTTTTTTTGTTTACGCTTTTCAAAAAGTAGCACACGTATGTACATTGAAATCAGTGACTTGACAACTGGATGGTTTCTTAGTGACCAAAGATTCTCATTTGTACTCAGAAAACTTAATTCTTGAGACAAATTTGCAAAGAAGGGAAAAGCATAGATAAGAAAAATAAATGTTCATACTTACTGACACAGAATTCATTGTATCTCCATGTGTTACGTTGACAGGTAACAACCTGACTTGCAAAATTAACCTTACTGTAGCCAGGACGGCAGGTGTATTTCAGGATAGTTCCAGTGTTGAAGTGTGTCTCATTCAATTCAGTTGTTAAAGAAGCAAAGTATAGATTCGGTGGGGGACCACAACCTCCTGGACACCAAAATGACAAAGAGCGCCAGAAGTTATAGCTTGAAACACAGCATCTTAATGTTTCAGTAGTATGATTTTTAGAACAAGGACCATTCCTTTCTCCTCTAATCAAGAAAAATAATAACTCTTATTGTCCCCATTGTTCAATGAATCCAGTGAGTTATCAGTAATACACAACTGCTGATAAATGATAAAAGGCAGAAATTTTTCATCCCCTTTCTACTGTTTATGAGATAATTTATCGAAAGGATGGCAGATGTGATTTTATTCACCTATCAGATTCCTCATATCTGCTGACTCAGAGATATCTGAGCAAAGCCAACGGTTCCTACAATTTTCCTCAACAGAAACATAGTATTTCATCAAGAAAACCATATGTAAGATTGCCTGTCTCAGGAAAGGGAAACCGGGTGGCTGGGAGATGGGTAAGAACCACATTCTTAATTTGCACCTTTTTGCACATGTTGGATTTTGAATGATGCAAAGGAAGAAGCATGGAGTCCTTGAAACATAAAAATGTTAATCCTGCTTTCCTTGCAAGAATTAAATAGGGGACAAATTTACCTTTCAGGAGCCCTAAGAGAAGTCTATACTTACTTCTCCTCTCTCTTCTGGATAGACACAGAGGCAGTGAAAATTGTTCAGTCAGGCAGATAGATCACACTGACTTGTGTCGAGTCATGTTTGGGAGACAAATTGTTTTGGAAAATTCCTGGAGGAGAAAGGCTAGGGGAACGTGCCCAGAAAACTGCCTCTTCTATGGACAAAACAAATTCCCCCTAAATCCCAAATAATTCCAAATCCCCTTTAACTCCAAAATTCCAAATTCCTGGTCAAACCAACCCTTGTTGTGGCAGGTGGCTTTCTGCTAGAAGCTGAATCATCTGCTAGTGTTAAGAGCGAATGAGTGGATGATCTTGAATATTTGTCGCCAATCTGAACTTATCTCTCTAGTACTCACCAAGAACAGGAGCCATGAGAGTAGCGACCAAGGTCATTTGGAACAGAATTGGATCAGAGACTCTCCACAGCCTAGAGAAGGGCTGGGTTGCCATTTTCTCTTTTCTATGAAGGATCCCGTTTGGAGCTCTGGAGTTCATGACCTGATGATTCTTCCAGATTTTTCTGCCAAGAGACCTCAATTTAATAAGTAGTCATTGAATTCCTAGTTGTCATAAAGCACTAGGATAAATACTACGGGGTCCACATCTTCAAGGAAATTATGCCCTACGGTAGTAAAGCACATGCACACAAATGTTACAACATGACACAGGGAGTGTTAGCCTCTGCTCAGAGGAGAGATGGGGAGGTGGTTGCTTATAGAATTGTCCAAATCGGATATAAGGGTCAAGTTTAGGAATTTATAGATTCTACTCTTTAGGGAATAAAGAACCATTATTTTTCATTTTGGATTTTGTTTCCCCTTTGTTTACTTTTAGGCTAAGGAGTGATTCATTATTTTGCTTTTATTTTTATTTATTTATTTATTCATTTATTTATTTGTTATGTTCTGTTAGCCAACCTATAGCACATCATTAGTTTTTGATGTAGTGTTCAACGATTCATCAGTTGCATATAACACCCAGTGCTTGTACTTTTAAAAGATCACTGTGGCAGATGCGTACATGATAGACCGAAGTGAACAAAGAGAGGAGACAGGAAGGTTGAGGAAGAAGACCATTGTACCTGGCCAGGTGAGCCACAGAAATGGTCTGACCAAGGAAATGGCTGAGTTGGAGAAGAGGGAACAAATGTAAGACAAAATAATACTAAAAGGCAGGAAAAGGATGAGATAGAGAAAAGGAGTCAGATCTGTGTAGTATTGAGAGTTCCTCATGACAACTTGCAACAGAGGCAATAAACCATCAAGCCATTTGCAGTTTTAAAAGAATGGTTTATGGAGAGATATGTGTGTCTGTATGTATAGACATACATATATAGCTATACAAAGAAAAAGAAAAATATATGTGACTAATTGTACTTTCATATTTGATCTGACTATTTGAAGACTTCTTTAAAGAAAAATCATGAAGGACACTTTTCACCACCACTCCTGTTCCCTTTGGGAAAAACAATATATCTTAAATCTTAAATTTACTTTAGAAATATTCCTTGTCCTCAAAGGAATATATGAAGTTAACTCCCAAAGAAATACTGAATTTCATGATGATTTTATTCTGATACCTGTTAGATCCAGATGATTCTATATGCCCCAGGTGTTCATAATTCATACTATGCACATATCTGTTGAGTGCCGTCGATGTTTCCCTCAAAGATGTTTCTGTCCCACTTTACAGGAAGAGACAAATTTATAACGACCCTTCACACTACGTGGAGAGACCTAACTTCCTAACTGAGTAATGACTCATTTGATCTTATCTTTCCAAAATTCAGTTCTGATGAAGCCATTCTTCCACCTGCCATCAGTCGTGGGCCATCCCACCTGACAGACATCCTGGCCCCTGAGCTCTGGACACAGCCACTAGGACAATTCTGCTGAAAAGTAAATTCAATGTGATGATCCACTTACCAAATGTATTCGCTTACTAAAATATGTTTACAGAATTTGTACTGAATACACTGATGTGGTCTAAAGAGGTGTGAAGGAGCCAGGACCAGCATTTGGGGCCCTTACACATCCCTTTTCTTTTTTGTTTGCCTGCCCCTCCACTCCAGATCTCTAGGCTGTTCCTCTTGCCCTAACAATCTGGATGAGAAAGGAGACAGGTGGGGGTAAGTTTCATTCCACGTAGTGAAAACCAGTCCACTAAATCATCCATGAAATTTGCAAAATATGAAGTTTCTCCCATCCAATGAAAACTGTTATGAACTGTAAAAACTACAGAAATGAGTTTCTTTAATTTTTGATGAGTTCATAGACTTGGTTGAATTTCAGTGAAATTGAAGAAAGAGGTTTAAAAATACCAATATGCATTTTAAAATTTTGAAAAAATAAGCTGGAAATTGTTTTTAATTTTTAAAAAATGAAATAAAGTAAAATAAAATAAAAATACCAATACATTGGCAAAATAGAATTTAACTATAAAAACTCAAGAAGCTGACAGTATAAAGTGCAAATTCCCCATATGAATTGTTGCAGTTATTATGTTCACAATGAAAATATATACATTGGATATACTCCAGAAAATATTCTGAGTATATTTATAAAAACAGAGCCATAAAATTAAATCCTTACTTTTAAGAAATTCAACATAAATACTTAAAATGCTGCTACAAAGAATGCATTCATTAGCTGCGTTCAACAAGAAGATATTTATAATCACTGAGTATATTCAAAATGAATATTTAAAACGCTGTTCAGTAAATTGATCATTCAACGAACTTAGCAAATAGATTTCAGCGAACTGATCCTTCAGGAAAGAAGCTTTTCCATCATTTGGTCTGAGTCCCCGTGCTTTGATTGACCTGGACAATCTGGATCCCTGACAGCCCCAGACATTTTCCTATAACGTACCCCTGCCCATGTCACTTGCCCTCTTGTCTTTCTTCCTTCGTTGATTCCTACTCATTCTGCCAGTCCTTTCTCCAATGTCCCCTCCTTGCCTCCAGGCCAGTCTCCATATTCTAATTACAACTCGATGTTTATAATTTTGATTCAGATGTGGCTTATAACTGACATCTGAAGTCTGTCTTCAACACTAGACCACAAGGTCCTTGAAGTCAGAGGTGGGTTCTTACTTGCCTCTGCCCCACCTGGTACCTAGCATTGCACCTCACACAGTTAAAGCACTCAATAAATGTTTGTTCAAGTTACATTCAAAAGCACCTAGTGATAAAATGTTTTAAAGAGAAATAACACTGCTCCACATCCATATCTACTCTTAGAGTGTTACTATTGTCAAGGTCAGATTTTAATTGATTTTATTTATTTTTAAAGATTTTATTTATTTATTTAGTTGACAGAGAGAGAGAGAGACAGACAGGGAACACAAGCAGGGTGAGTGGGAGAGGGAGAAGCAGGCTTCTGGCCGAGCAGGGAGTCCGATGCGGGGCTCCATCCCAGGACCCTGGGATCATGACCTGAGCTGAAGGCAGTCGCTTAACCAACTGAGCCACCCAGGTGCCCCAGATTTTAATTGATTTTAAAGTTCTTAATGAGAACAGAGCCTAGTGACTTTACCCTAGGCTCTTCCCCATCCTTAACCTGAAGTCATCATATCCTCAACCATTCAACAGAGGACAGTGAGGAGTGAAGGAATGAACAAAACGAGTCTCCTCCCTCCACAGATTAGGACAGGAGATAAAAGGCAGCCATACATACAGACCCTACACTGGGCTGAGGAATTCCTATCACTCAGCTTCATGCTGAGGCCACAAACACACTGCTGGGGAACACAGGAGGACAGTATGTAGCCAGACCCTGGGGCATGGGCTCTGGAGTCAGATCCAGGCTATGTGGATTGAATCCTGGCTCCACCAGATGGGAACTGTGTGTCCCCGGGCAGGATACTCCACTCCTGTAAGCTTCAATTTCCTCTTTTATAAAGTAGGAATGATAACTATACACGTCTCTCAGAATTGCTGAGAGGTAGCTTGGCTTGGTGCACAGCCGGCACACAGAAAACATTTGAAAGAAATGTCAGAGAAGAAGGTGTTGGGATTGGGGTTGGCATGTGACCTTGATAGGACCAGAACTCCTGGAGTAAAAACACCATTATAATAATGATGTGTAATTGGGGTTGGGGCACCTGGGTAGCTCAATCAGTTAAGCGTCTGACTCTTGATTTTGGCTGAGGTTATGATCTCGGGGTCCTGGGATCAAGCCCTGAGTTGGGCTCCATGCTCAGTGCAAAGTCTGCTTGTCCCTCTCCCTCTGCTCCTTCCCCAGCTCTCCCGCTCTCTCTCTCTCATAAATAAAAATAAAATTTAAATAAAAATAAAATTTAAGAATGTATGTATAATTACAACGGCATTTCGCTGCATCACCAGGGTACTTCAATTAAACCCCAGTGCAGAGGAGAGCCCACTGGATTTAGATCAGAATCCATTGGTTGGGTCTTCACTGTGGCCTTTGGTGATGGTGAGACCCAGTGCCACACCCAGAACAGAGACTCTGGTGCCCACAGGGGACTGTCCTGGGCTTTCTTCTTCCCCTAGTTTTCACTGTCTTCCAGAGAGCCACTCACCTACTCCCATGACTTTGACCATCACCCGTGAATCACTCACAGACCTCTGGGCAGAACTATCTCCTTGTACAGTGTATAAAAACTTACATGCTTCATAAACTCAGTTGTTAATAAAAATCTTGTTCTGCCCTATTCAGTCCCATACATAAATTTTGAGTCTTTGAGCCTACCTCCTTTGCTCTTGTCACTAACTAGTGGAATTCCAGTGCTTAGCCTTAAAACTGTGAACATTTCTAAGAAACTATTCTGTCTTCCCCTGTAGCTGCGCAAAAGCAGATATCTGCATCCTAAAGATGACCTTGCATATGTTATTTCTGTACTTTAGAGATAATTACTCTGCCACTTGAACAAAACCTTTAACTCTGGAAAAGTCTATAATTCTAACTGGTGATCTTCACAAATTATTTTTTGTCCAGGATAACATGTAAATTACATTTCTGTTTTTGAGTGTGATAAATACCTGTGAGTTTTCTTTGCAAATCCAAAAATAAATTATTACACTTTTCACTTGTAATCCTGAAAGTAAACTCAAACTTTGCATGTTGGATTTCTCTCTATTTTTGAAAATATTTTATCTATTTATTTATTTATTTAGAGAGCCATGCAAGCAGGAGGAGGGATACAGGGAGAGGGAGAAAGAAAATCTCAAGCAGATTCGACTTGGGGATCGATCCCACGATAGTGAGATCATGACTTGAGCCAAAATCAAGAGTTGGGTGCTTAACCAGCTAAGCCACTTGTCAGATTTTTTTTTTTTTAATATCAGCTTTCTTGAGATGTAAGTGACTAAGTTGTAAGATACTTAAAGTGTGTATCATGGTGATTTGACATAGGTACACTTTATGAAAGGACTGTCCCCCCACCCCCCCACCACCCATCTTGTTAATGAACACATCCATCAGCTCACATATTTATCTTTTTCTTTTTGGTGAGAACATTTAAGTTCTACTCTCTTAGCAAATTTCAATTATACAAAAAGGTGTTATCAAATATAGTCACCCTGTTTTACATTAGATCCTCAGAACTTCTTTATCTTACAGATGAAAATTTATATCCTTTTACCAAGCTCTTCCTATTTCCCCCATCTCCTGCAACTGATTGTTAGATTTCTTATTTAAGCAAAAATCCTTTTTTTTTTTCAAGTTTAAGGTATAATTCCCAAGGTTCAGATCAGCTTTCCAGCTGCTTCCTTTGTGTCTCCCATGTACCTTGAATCCAACATATCCCCAATGAAACCCACTATCTTCTCTCCAACACACGTGACCTCTGTGTTTTCTGTCTCAGCTAAGGTAATCATCTCTATCCAGACTCCCAGACTAGAAACATGAGTCATCCTAGGCTCCTCTCTCTTGTCCCTTCCCATATTCAGTCTCCAGGTCCTGTCACGTTGGCCATAGCAGCACTAGAATCTGTCACTCTCTCCTACACCCCATTTCCATAGTCCTGGTTTACATTCTCATAATTCCCTTCACCCACCCTAGACCACTGCAAACGCCTCCAAACACTTGTAAGCCAGCTTCTTAGTTGACACTGCCATATTCCTAAAAAGCAATCTACTTAAAAACTCTGATGGTTCCAAATTTACTAGGTTTTCACACCTCTACTAACCCTCCTTCTGCTTCTACTCACTTAAAACACTGGGCTTCAGGTCGGAAGGAAAGATGGCAGAGGAGTAAGGGACCCTATTTCAACAGGTCCCCAGAATTGAGCTGGATATCTACCAGACCACTCTTGAGCACCCACGAAACCAGCCTGAGATGTAAGAAGATCTGGATCTCTACAAACAGAATATCTCAGGCAGTTGGTTTCGAGGTACGAAGCGGGGAGCCATGATTCCCTGGGCAGATATCCGAGGATAAACGGCAGTGGGAGGGAGCCTGGCCGTGGGGATCCTACACCACTGGTGATAGACAGCCTCGCTCGCTGGGGACAGGGCACAGACGCACAGGCCGGTAGGGGCGGGGAAAGGACTTTAGGGCAGCCCCCGGGGCAGAAACCCGGAGCAGCGGAGTCGTGTGGGCGAACTGGGAGCGGCTGGTGGTTTTAGAAGCACAAAGGGCAGAGACGTGCCCCCGACCCGGAGGCAGGACTGGGGGCCCTGCAGAGGGGCTCACAACCCAGGACGCTGCAGTTTATAGCAGCACAGACAGAAACAGAGATGGTGTGGCCTGGAGAGCTCACTGAAGAACAGACTGTGGTCTCTCTGCTCTGAGGCAGAGGGTTGGAAACGGTCTCTTCTGCTCTGACTCACGGAAGAGAGGCAGAAAGCTGCCAGGGAAAGCCGCCAGAGAACAAAAGCCCCCAAAACTGATTCCCGCTGAGCCCATCCCCCTCCACAGGTGGGCAGGGCAACTCCGCCCAAACAGGGTTGCCTGAGTAACAGCGCGGCAGGCCCCTCCCCCAGAAGACAGGCTGGGAAAACAAGAGGTCAGCAACCCTAAGGTCCCAAGAAAACAGGTGCATCTTGCTTGGGTTCTGGTCAATAATTTGGACTCTGTACATTCCCTCAAACACCCATCAACAGAATGACTAGGAGGAGGAGCCCCCAAAATAGAAAAGACTCAGAGATTATAACTTACGCTGCAGATTTACAAGTGGATGCAGATATACCCAAGATGTCAGAGATGGAATTCAGGCTAGCAATTGTGAAGACAATGGCTAGAATGGAGAAATCAATTAATGGCAACATAGAGTCTCTAATGGCAGAAATGAAAGCTGAATTGGCAGAACTTAAAAATGCTATCAATGAGATCCAATCCAATCTAGATAATCTAACAGCCAGGGTAACTGAGGCAGAAGAACGAATAAGCGACCTGGAAGACAATATAATAGATAAAAAGGGAAAAGAGGAGGCCAGGGAAAAACAACTCAGAATCCATGAAAATAGAATCAGAGAAATAAGTGACACCATGAAGCATTCCAATGTCAGAATAATTGGAATCCCGGAGGGAGTGGAGAGAGAGAGAGAGAGGGGACTAGAAGATATATTTGAGCAAATCGTAGCTGAGAACCTACCTAATCTGGGGAACGAAACAAACATTCACATCCTAGAGGCAGAGAGGACCCCTCCCAAGATCAAGGAAAACAGACCAACACCCCAGCATGCAATAGTAAAACTTGCAAATCTTAGAACCAAAGAAACCATCTTAAGGGCAGTTACGGGGAAGAGATTCCTTATGTACAGAGGGAGGAACATCAGAATAACGTCAGACCTATCCACAGAGACCTGGCAAGCCAAAAAGGCCTAGCAAGACATATTCAGGGTACTAAATGAGAAGAACATGCAGCCAAGAAGACTTTATCTGGCAAGGCTTTCATTTAGAATGGATGGAGAGATGCAGAGCTTCCACAACTGGCAGAAACTGAAAGAATATGTGACCACTAAGCCGGCCCTGCAAGAAATATTAAGGGGGGTTCTATAAAAGGAGAAAGACCCCAAGAGTGATATACAACAGAAATTTACAGGGACAATCTATAAAAACAACGTCTTCACAGGCAACATGATGACAATTAATTCATATCTTTCAATAATCACTCTCAACGTGAATGGCCTAAATGCTCCCATAAAATGGCACTGGGTTGCAGATTGGATAAAAAGACAGGATCCATCCATATGCTGCCTACAAGAGACTCATTTTGAACCTAAAGATACATCCAGACTGAAAGTGAAGGGATGGAGATCCATCTTCCATGCCAGCGGACCTCAAAAGAAAGCTGGGGTAGCAATTCTTATATCAGACAAATTAGATTTTAAAGTCTGTAATTAGAGACACAGAAGGACACTATAACATTCTTAAAGGGTCTATCCAACAAGAAGATCTAACAATTGTAAATATCTATGCCCCCAACATGGGAGCAGCCATCTACATAAGCCAACTGTTAACCAAAATAAAGAGTCATATTGATAACAATATGTTAATTGTAGGAGATCTCAATACTCCACTCTCAGCAATAGACAGATCATCGAAGCAGAAAATCAACAAGGAAACAAGAGCTTTGGATGATACATTGGACCAGATGAACCTCATAGATATTTACAGAACATTCCACCCTAAAACAACAGAATACTCATTCTTCTCGAGCGCACATGGAACTTTCTCCAGAATAGACCACATACTGGGTCACAAATCAGGTCTCAACCAATACCAAAAGATTGAGATTATTCCCTGCATATTCTCAGACCACAATGCTTTAAAACTGGAACTCAATCACAAGAAAAAATTTGGCAGAAATTCAAACACTTGGAAGCTAAAGACCACTCTGCTCAAGAATGTTTGGGTCAACCAGGAAATCAAAGAAGAACTTAAACAATTCATGGAAATCAACGAGAACGAAAACACATCAGTCCAAAACCTATGGGATACGGCAAAGGCGGTCCTAAGGGGGAAATACATAGCCATCCAAGCCTCACTCAAAAAAATAAAAAAATCTCAAATTCACCAACTAACTCTACACCTTAAAGAACTAGAGAAAAAGCAACAAATGGTGCCTAAGCCACACATTAGAAGAGAAACAATTAAAATTAAAGCAGAGATCAATGAATTAGAAACCAGAAACACCGTAGATCAGATCAACGAAACTAAAAGTCGGTTCTTTGAAAGAATTGATAAGATCAATAAACCACTGGCCAGACTTATCCAAAAAGAAAAGAGAGAGGGCCCAAATCAATAAAAATATGAATGAAAGGGGAGAGATCACAACTAACACCAAGGAAATAGAAACAATTATTAGAAATTATTATCAACAACTATATGCCAATAAACTGAGCAATCTGGATGAAATGGAGGCCTTCTTGGAAACCTATAAGCTGCCAAGACTGAAACAGGAAGAAATTGACAACCTGAATCGGCCAATAACCAGTAACGAGATTGAAGCAGTGATTAAAAACCTCCCAAAAAACAAGAGTCCAGGGCCTGATGGATTCCCTGGGGAATTCTACCAAACAAAGAAGAAATAATACCTATTCTACTGAAGCTGTTTCGAAAAATAGAAACAGAAGGAAAACTTCCAAACTCATTCTATGAGGCCAGCATTACTTTAATCCCCAAACCAGGCAAAGACCCTATCAAAAAGGAGAATTTCAGACTGATATCCCTGATTAATATGGATTCCAAAATCCTCAACAAAATCCTAGCTAATAGGATCCAACAATACATTAAAAGGATCATCCACCATGACCAAGTGGGATTTATCCCCGGGATGCTGGGGTGGTTCAACATTCGCAAATCAATCAGTGTGATAGAACACCTTAATAAGAGGAGGGAGAAGAACCATATGGTCCTCTCAATTGGTGCAGAAAAAGCATTTGACAAAATACAACATCTCTTCCTGATTAAAACTCTTCAGAGTATAGGGATAGAGGGAACATTCCTCAAGTTCATAAAATCCATCTATGAAAAACCCACAATGAATATTATCCTCAATGGGGAAAAGCTGAGAGCCTTTCCCTTAAGATCAGGAACACGTCAAGGATGCCCACTCTCGCCACTATTGTTCAACATAGTACTAGAAGTCCTAGCAACAGCAATCAGACAACAAAAAGAAATAAGAAGTATTCAAATTGGCAAAGAAGAAGTCAAACTCTCTCTTTTCGCAGACGACATGATACTTTATGTGGAAAACCCAAAAGACTCCACCCCCAAATTACTAGAACTCATACAGCAATTCAGTAATGTGGGCAGGATACAAAATCAATGCACAGAAATCAGTTGCTTTCTTATACACTAACAATGCAAGTATAGAAAGAGAAATTAGAGAAATGATTCCATTTACAATAGCACCAAAAACCATAAGATACCTTGGAATAAACCTAACCAAAGAGGTAAAGGATCTATACTCTAGGAACTACAAAACACTCATGAAAGAAATTGAAGACACAAAAAGATGGAAAAATATTCCATGCTCATGGATCAGAAGAATAAACATTGTTAAAATGTCTATGCTACCCAGAGCAATCTATACCTTCAATGCCATCCCGATCAAAATTCCAATGACATTTTTCAAAGTGCTGGAACAAACAATCCTAAAATTTGTATGGAATCAGAAAAGACCCCGAATTGCCAAGGAAATGTTGAAAAAGAAAAACAAAGCTGGGGGCATCACATTGCCTGATTTCAAGCTATATTACAAAGCTGTGATCACCAAGACAGCATGGTACTGGCACAAAAACAGACATATAGACCAATGGAACAGAATAGAGAACCCAGATATGGACCACCAACTCTATGGTCAAATAATCTTTGACAAAGCAGGAAAAAACATGCAATGGAAAAAAGATAGTCTCTTCAATAAATGGTGCTGGGAAAATTGGACAGCCACATGCAGAAGAATGAAATTCGACCATTCTCTAACACCGTTCACAAAGATAAACTCAAAGTGAATGAAAGACCTCAATGTGAGACAGGAATCCATCAAAATCCTAGAGGAGAACATAGGCAGTAACCTCTTTGACATCGCCCACAGCAACTTCTTTCAAGATACATCTCCAAAGGCTAGTGAAACAAAAGCAAAAATGAACTTTTGGGACTTCGTCAAGAAAAAAAGCTTCTGTACAGCAAAGGAAACAGTCAACAAAACAAAGAGGCAACCCACAGAACGGGAGAAGATATTTGCAAATGACACTACAGGTAAAGGGCTGGTATCCATGATCTATAAAGAACTTCTCAAACTCAACACCCAAAAAACAATAATCAAGTCAAAAAGTGGGCAGAAGATCTGAAAAGACACTTCTCTGAAGAAGACATACAAATGGCTAACAGACACATGAAAAAATGTTCATCATCATTAGCCATCAGGGAAATTCAAATCAAAACCACATTGAGATACCACCTTACACCAGTTAGAATGGCAAAAATTGACAAGGCAAGAAACAACAAATGTTGGAGAGGTTGTGGAGAAAGGGGACCCCACTTACACTATTGGCCGGAATGCAAGTTGGTACAGCCACTTTGGAAAACAGTGTGGAGGTGCCTCAAAAATTTGAAAATAGAGCTACCCTATGACCCAGCAATTGCACTACTGGGTATTTACCCCAAAGACACAGATGGAGTGAAAAGAAGGGCCATATGCACCCCAATGTTCATAGTAGCAATGTCCGCAATAGCCAAACTGTGGAAAGAGCTGAGATGCCCTTCAACAGATGAATGGATAAAGAAGATGTGGTCCATATATACAATGGACTATTACTCAGCCATCAGAAAGGGTGAATACCCAGCTTTTACATCAACGTGGATGGGACTGGAGGAGATGATGCTAAGTGAAATAAGCCAAGCAGAGAAAGTCAATTATCATATGGTTTCACTTATTTGTGGAACGTAAGGAATAGCATGGAGGACATTAGGAGAAGGAAGGGAGAAATGGGGGGAGGGGGAATTGGAGGGAGAGATGAACTATGAGGGAATATGGACTCTGAGAAACAAACACGGTTTTAGAGGGGAGTGGGGGTGGGGGGAGTGGTTAGCCTGGTGATGGGTATTAAGGAGGGCACGTACTGCATGGAGCACTGGGTGTTATACGAAAACAATGGATCGCGGATCACCACATCAAAAACGAATAATGTATTGTGTGGTGACTAACATAACATAATAAAATTAAAACAAAACAAAACAAAAAAAACACTGGGCTTCAACTTCATGAAGGTGCTTACCTTTCCCAAAATACATCCTGGATTTTAAAGATTTTATTTATTCAGACAAATTTAAATTAGAAGATTTTATTTATTTATTTGAGAGAGAGAGCAAGAGAGAGAGAGTGCAGAAGTGGGGGTAGGGGCAGAGGGAGAGGGATAAGCAGGGAGCCCAATACGGTGCTCAATCCCAAGACCCTGGGATCATGACCTAGCTGAAGGCAGACACTTAACCAACTGAGCAACCCACCCACCCCATCCTGGATTTTTTTAAACACTTGAAAGCATTTGCATATAATATCTCTTATGACAGATGCTCCTACCTCCAACCTCCTCACTTCCATAATGAAGAATTGTCCAACCCCACTGAGAAATATCAGCCTCTTCTATGCTCCCCTAGTATTTTACTGATACCTTAATCGTCATACCACATGGTATTGTATCTCTTCATTGTCTATTCACTTTTGCCTCCTAAAATAAATTGTGGGTCCCTTGAAGACAAATATGTTTATTCAGCTTCCTAGTGCTGACCTGATATTGTAACTGGCATGTAATAGTTATCCAATAAATGTGAAATAAATAAAACTCAATATAGTTTTATCCTCAGAGTGAGAATGACTAACTGCCTTATTGAGGACCAAAGGGAATAACATGTGTGAAATGCTTCGTAAATGTTGAAGAGATAAATGATACAGTGATCCCACTTCCCTCACTGGTTCTGAGGCTGTGTGGTGGCTCAGCAGACCAGGGGGCATCTGGAGTTCACCATCACTATGCCTTGTGGTCCCTCAGCAGAACTTGCACAGGATTCAGAGGACTACAGAGGATAGGGATGGAGGCTAGGACTTGTGAGTTAAGGAGACCCAAATTTGAGCCTCAGTCATACTACAGTCTAATTCTATGATCTTGAAGAAGCCATGTCAGCTCCTTGGGTCTCAGTTTCTCATCTCTCAAATGATGATGGTAAACTTAGATCATCTTTCCATTCCCTACAAAGTCTAGAATGCTATTAGCTGCCCGCTGAGAAGCTAAGACTTCCCTAGTAAATGCCCTCAGATTTCAATGACTTCATCATCTTTTAAATTCCTATAGAGGTGAAACCAACTCAAGAGCTATAGTCAACACGACAGGTCTCTGATGACAAATACTGTTGGCATGCGCAGTGCAGTACAACTTGAGAGGCACTGGGAAAATTCTCAGCTCCCAAATTTCTCCCTCCATTAGAGACTACTTTTTAAGTCCATGTACTTATTTTGTCTAAACTCCGCCCTTTTAAAGCTTGCATACCTCTGGAAAGGGTAATATTCTTATCCAGTCTCAGCTCCTTTCTTGCTGCTGCACACTCAATCACATCACTTTCAGATTCCAGAAAGAACTTGCTTCCACACTTTCGCCTCCTTCCTAAAATCTCTTTATCTATCAGCTTCTTCCTTGTGTGCTCATATTATATTCAAGTGTATCACTACACTTAATTCAAGCTTCTGCCCATTCTGGATACTGTATTTTTCATGCTCTCTGTACTACTGTATTTAGGGACAGAACAGGAGTCAGCTAAGAGTGGTTGAGGAGTTGAAATAAGAACAAGAATGGTACTGTGTCCTGCCCCACCAAGGGAGAAGGAAATTTCCAGAAGGAAGGGTAATCAGCATTGCCAGATTCAGAAAAGTGGGGAAGAGAAAGGAAGTGAGAACAGTTAAGACTTCTAGCTTCAGAAAGTAACTGGAGGCTGACCAACATTCTTCTTATTATTAAGTCAAAAGATATTTGCCGTGGATGGTGGAGAAGATGTGGAGGGGTTAATAAAATCTCCAAAGGGAACTGCATCAATTTTTAGAATGTAGACTAGGTCTACATTCTAAACCAGGTCTTCTGTGAACCCCTTTGGAAAGTCCGGTTTACCTCCTGCCTCAACTCCCCTGTGTGGAGTGATGGTAAAGAATCAATGAACCAGGCGCCTGGGTGGCTCAGATGGTTAAGCGTCTGCCTTCGGCTCAGGTCATGGTCCCGGGGTCATGGGATCGAGTCCCACATCGGGCTCCCTGCTCCTTGGGAGCCTGCTTCTCCCTCTGCTTCTCTCTCTCTCTCCCCCCCCCCCCCCCGCCTCTCATGAATAAATAAATAAAATCTTTAAAAAAAAAAAGAATCAATGAACCAACCCACTCAACTTTTAGATACAATAACAAGAATAACCTTTTACTTCCTTTCTGCTTCAGTTTATTCATGCCCCCATTTATAATAAAAAATTGAGGCTCAGAGGGATTAGAAGTACTTTTCAGGTCATACAACCCCCTAATGCAGGACTCCTGAAAAGATTTCTACTGAAAGTACCCCAAGTTTTTGTCTCTCTTGCCCTCCTTAAAGGGCCAAACCAGCAGCCTTTTCCCCAAGGTACCCCAAACAATCCACTGACCTGCAGGTAGCTGAGGAAGAAGTAGAAGACTCTATCGTGGTGCCTTGGGTCGTTTCTCAAGGGAAAAAAAACTGCCTGGATCTCTAATAGTTTTAGTTCCTCCCCAGATCAGAGTTTACCAGAGTACCCTGAAGCTAGCTAGTAATTGCACCACCGAGAAGTCCCTGAATTCCAGCCAGGTGGTTGACTGGTCAAGGATGGCTAAATTCTAATGGATGGGCAGAAACTTTCTACTGGCTCAGTGAATGATTAACAATGGAAATAAAGCACTGGTATTTACTTAATCTCCTTCCTGGGCACGAACCTCCTTCTTGATAACATGTTGCAATCGTTTGTTCTCTCCTCTGCCAACCATTTCCCCTAAGTGGAAAGGTAATATGAATTTGATGCCAGATTTGATTTTTCTTTTTTCCTAAATACAAGACAGACACATAAGATGCAATCCAGCTAACCTAGAAAACTTGGACACTGTAGGGTTGAGACTAGGTCCACCTTGATCCACTTTCCTTGATGCTAGGTCCAGCAGGCCTTCCTGGGGCTCATTGACTGATGACTTTGCCCTGTGCTGGTCTTCATTCCACCCCAAGAAAGTACAATGGTGGGGAGTTTAACAAATTTACCGAATTCCTGCTGGGCCCTGTTGCCTGGGACATGTTAACTAACTACCACCACCACCACGACTAGTACATGCTGGACGCCAAATGACTTTCAGAAGTTGGTCTATCATTGAGCACTGCTCCGAGAAATGCAACAAAGGGCTGGCATGTCTGTGATCACACAGATCTAGGAAGGACCCCAAGCCCTGACATTATCTAATTAAGGTCTTAATCCTCAGGATCAAGGTTTGTGAGCTAGGAGATTGCTATTAAAGTGCAGTTTTTCCTGAAAACCTCACTTTTTCTGTTATAAACACCAAAAGTCTCATAAAGGTCTCAGAAAAGAGTAGAGTTGAAGCACAACAGAAGCTTTGAAGCTCTGACAGAGATACGGGATTTGAGCTGGGCTTTGAATGAAAAGTGGAAAAATGATTAGATGAAAATGAGAAGACTATCACAGGTAAAGATAACATGGGCCAAATTACAAGGAGAGACTGATTTCCCAACTTGACAGGAATGATTGTAGAGAAGGATTCCAGATTGTGCCACGTCTTGAGAGCCAAACTGAGTCTTCAAAATACTATTTCCCAATCTGTTGGAGTGCTTTTCTTTACTTTCCACAGTGACTATTCCAAATTTTTCTCTCCAGGCCATGGAATGGGCTTCCTCTCAGCAAGTGGTCTTGCCTCCTCCTCTGCTAAACAATCATTCTCTGGTAGCTTCTGTTCATTCTTCTTTCCTAGTCACTCTTTTTTTAAAAAAAGATTTTATTTATTTATTTTCGAGAGAGCGAGCATGAGTGGGGGAGGGGCAGCAGGAGAGGGAGAAGCAGACTCCCTGCTGAGCAGGACCCTGGATTCATGACCTGAGCCCAAGGCAGACCTTTAACTGACTGAACCACCCAGGCACCCCTCTTCCAGTCACACTCTTGCTTCAGAAGAAGCAAGATGTTGCCCATCTTTGTTTTCTTATTTTCAGTGCATCTGAAATATTCCCTAAATCATCCTGAAATATTCCCTAAATCTTGCCAAAACTTCAAATTCCATTTTTGTTCTGTCATGAGATGTTTAACTTCTTAGGTTTCCTGCATTTCCTGTTTATTCTTTCTCATTAATCCCTCCCAACCCCTTCCATCATCATGGCCTTAAGATCTGGCTTCTTCCCTCCCTTAGGGACAAACCTCTTTCAGGCACGTCCTTATCTCCAAGTCCAATATTTCATTCTCAGTAGCCCTTAACACTGTTTATCTCCTTTCTGAAACTCCTCTCCTTTGGCTTCCATTACCCTGAACTTTTCTGATTCCCCTCTTTCACGAAACGCTCTTAGTCGTTCTTATCTCTTCTTGTTCTTTCTCATCCCTACGTGTTAGATATGTCTCAGGTTCTTCTTTTCAAAAATTTTTCTCTTCATTATCTTTAAAATTATTGTACCTGCTGTCATGGCTTTAACTATTCCTTATAAGAGGACCACCCCATAACTAGCTCTTTATCTCTGATTCCTCTCCTAACTGCAGTCTTAACATTTTTTGTTGCCCATCAGACATCTTACAATCACCTTACATGCAGCACATCCAAAGGGGAACTTCTCATTTCCTGCCCGGAAGCTTCACTTTCTGACCCCAACAATAATCAGGCTTCCAGGAATGCAATTTCAAATTCACCTTTAAACCCTTCCTCTCCCTCATCCTCCAATGTTCAGTGAGTTGATAAGTTGTTTTTATTTATTCTCCAGTGTCTCGCGTGTCTGATATTCTTTCTCTGTTTGTGCTGCCATCATCCAGTTCAGGTCATCATTGCCTCCTGCATACCGCAGTAGTGCTTAAGATGGTTTCTTTCTCTCTATTCTTTCCTACCCATACTACGTAATGTTGTGAGCAAAATCTGTGTTCGATCCTTACCACTTCTTTTCTTGTAAGTCTTTGATTTCCTCTCACTGCGTACCAAATAAAGTTTAAATTCTCTGCCCTTTAAAAGCTTCCGTCAACTGGCTTTAAGGTATCTGTCCAGCCTTCTTTCTCATCACTTCCCATGCTTTACCCAGGCAAATCCAGGCCGTGCGCCATTCCCTAAACATGCTCCATCTTTCCTGCCTCTCTGCACAACACGTTTTTAAAAACTTATTATTAAAAACTCAATTTAAAACATTAAAAGACTTGGGACACCTGGGTGGCTGAGTTGGTTAAGCATCTGCCTTTGGCTCAGCTCATGATCCCAGGGTCCTGGGATCGAGCCCCGCGTTGGGCTCCCTGCTTAGCAGGGGAGTCTGCTTCTCCCTCTGCCTCTGCTCTCTCTTTTTCACTCACTCACTCTCTCAAATAAATAAGTAAAATCTTTTAAAAAAATTAAAGAACTTTTAAGAGAATAAACACCTGGAGTTTCACCATCCTAAGACAACTGTTTTCATCTGTGCCTGTTTTTGCCTGGTCCTCCTCTACAAGAAGAAAGGTTTTATAGAAATGCAATCATAAGTTCTTATTAATCTGTATTCTACTTTTACTTGGGATTATATTTTTAAGATTTTCTGTTCATAATTATCACTGTAAGAGGTTGCATTACATTTGATGTGCCATAATTTACTAAAAATATTCCTGAGATTGGACATTTCAAATGTTCACAAGGTCTCCCCAGTATAGACAATATACGCAATAATAGAATGAATAGCTTCAAATTAAAAATCATTTTGCTCAAGTCAGACGAACCTGAGGAGTGGATTTACTTGGTTCAAAAGCTTATGGCTCTTTATGATGCTCTTACTACACTTCTCCAAATCTTCCCACTTGCCATGTCCTCTTCCCTAATCTTTGTCTCTCAGTCCTACTCACTTTTAAAGGCCCGATAACTGTGACTCTCCTTTACAATTTTACTGCCTCCTCCTCCCAGACAGAAGGCCCCCTTCTCAAAGCTGAGCTCCCCTAGCACATTGTTCTGTGAAAAGTGTTTATTTCATTCTAACCACCCTGAATTAATGGTATGTGTATACTTGTCATGTGTCTATTAATAGACTGTGGGGTACTTGAGAGTTTCTTATTCCTATTTCTTATTCTCCTTCATGATTTCATTGAGGGACATTCCATTATTTCAAGCTCTCTTCTGTATTTTGTTTGTATTTATCCAGATTTCCTATGTGTTTTGGTGGAGGTCAGAGTGAGAGATGGAAGAAGTTTGTCATATCGTCTCAATATGACATCTTGATAGGAAAACCTATTTCTACCTCAGGATTCTTGCTTCTCCTGCCCTCTAAAAAGAGGAAAAGAACATATTCACTTATATTTCACCATCTCAAATTTACCAGGCAGGGCTGGGTTTCATCCAAAGGTGGTAAGCAATATTACTGCGGAAGATTTAGAAACTTGGTTTCATAAACAGGATATAGGGGAGACTCAGAGTTTAAGTCCTAATTCTACTTTTGTCTCAACAGGTTATTTCAAGGATATAACTGTTCTGAACCTATTTTCTCAAACTGAGAGGTTGATTTTTGCTTCATAGGTTTTGGTTGATTTGAGGTTATTTTTTGCCTCACCATTCGTGTTTCATTAAAATATAAGACATACCCTTAGCTGTGATCTGAGCTTCCCATTCTCCTTACAGACAGGAAATTAGACCCTTCACTCCCCACTGTTGTGCTGCTAACTCTGGTCTTAAACAGACAACCACCACACTTGGTCTTCCCACATTCTGAGAACACACACACGGTGTTTTATGCAACTGCAGCTGATTTCTATGAAGTCGTGTTCCAGTCTAATGAGAGAAAAATCTGAAACCAGTTTTAGAACCAAGAGAAGATTTATTCATAGGTGCATTTCTATTACCCAGTCTGCTCAGCTACAATGTCAGGACAACATTTTTGCCTCCAATTCAACTTTCTTTATTTCCAGAGAATATTTCAGTTCCTCCATAGTTAAACCATTTTCCTTTAGTCTTTGCACAAAGTTCTCTATGGCTTTGCAAAGTTCTTTATTCTCCTGAAAGGCAAACTGAAGAAAAGGAAAAAAAATTTTAAGCTACAACTTAAGAACTGAGATCCAGCTGTATAGTCTGAAGCTAATCAGTAGTGCTTAGGTCCCTGACTAGGGGCTCAGAATCCAGTAGCTTAAATACAAATCTGGGTCTTCAACATGATAAATCATCTAAATCTTCTGGCTTTTAGATACTTATTATTATCCCAGCAATAAATATAAACTAAAAGAGGGATCTCAATGAAAATGATTTGTTCAGTGGTTTTTGGAATCTAGAAGAATTTTAGAGATTTTTCACATCAATGCATACAAGTCTAAGACATGAGTTTATAAAGCTTGCTCTGTAAAGTCCATGAGACAATAACTCCTACCAACAGGTCTCATGAAGTGTTTGTGATGATGGTGGCGAATGAGAACTTCCATATATAAAAATGTGAGTTAATAGTTTATGAGCCCTTGTCTAACCAACCCTTCAAAAACATCCCCCACTGAACAGATATTTACTGAGCATGCGCCAGCAATGATGCCAGGCCCTGGAGATACAACTGTGAACAAGACAAACGCCTACTACTTACGAGTGCCTTCTCAAACTCCGTCTGTGGAGTTGGTTTGGGAGCTTCTTGGATCAACTCGCAGACTGGAAGTGCACTGCTCCACTCCCCGTCAATGCACTGCTGGTCCCGTGTGCCCACCAAGTGGTACCTGAACAGAAATCAGAATGGCAACAACACTTAGACTTCCCACGTTCTAAACTGGGCAACTAAGCCTGGTTTTATATAGCTGTATTTCAGTATTTCCTACCGTGATAGAATCCACCTCCCTGAGCCTTAATGCATGCTTAAGTGATTTCAGTATTACCAAACAGTAATCAACTAAAACCACTCTCTTTGGGGGCAGAGAGGACCCAAGTGACAATTCAACCCATATGGAGAAGTGAGAAATTCTGAATATGTGTGTTTACACAGTTGTTGGGTGGGGAGGGTGAGGGAGGAAGCATGTCATCATTCAATAACTTAAAAAAGCATCTGCCATCAACCCTCTAAAAAGGAGTGGAAAGCTAGGGATAACACTCAGATAAGTCTTATGAAGGAGCTACAGCTTTTAATCAGAAAAACATAAGAGCTGATGGCAAAGTCCACTAGAAGTATATTATGACATTGAAATGTTAATGTGGAGACCTGACCCTGAGTTAATAAGACTGAAGCCAAGGAAAGAGTAGATCTGTAAGGTGGGTGATCAGGTAGTCTAAGTTAAGGTTATTAAGGTTCTATAAGTCATTCTCTTTCTTTTTCTTTCTTTTTTTTTTTAAAGTATATATATATATATATATATATATATATTTCAAGTAACTGCAAATAGGAAACCAGATTGGGGGGGGGCGTGGGCAGGCTGGAACGATCAATAAATCACTCTTTCTGCAGTTCCATATGTTCTATATTTCTCTGAGTTTTTGTTCTGAGATTCTTTAGAAAAATATACATTTTAAATATCTTCTCTAGGATAAATAAAAAGATCAGTCTATCTTCTAGAGATTAGGGAGAGCCGGCAGTGGGCTAAAGCAACTCTCAAAATCAGAATGAGCTCAGATTCCTGAGACAGTAGGAAATCTAGGTGTTAGGTGAGATGGACTGGGTCATTCCCCAAAGCAATGCTACCAGTCAATTGGCAAGATCTTGCATTTGAAAGCCTGCATGCACTTACCTGTCTTCACAGTGGTAAGTAATGGTAGAACCTGAGTTGAAATCTTTTCCTTCAAAATAGCCATGAGCGGGATTCCCAGGAGGGCCACAGTCTCCTGAGAAACAGGAGTACAAGAGTGACAGTCATGAGTTGTACTCAATTAACAGCACCCCTTAAATGTAACCGTACATGTGGGATCTGGGGGCACATTCTCCATTCATTTCCTTCTGGTCAAATGGTATTTAACCATGGGAAAGACCCCCTCCCCCTGCTTATCCTCTGAGTCATTAGCAATTTGAGAGTGCTATCTGATTGACATGAGCTTGACGAAAGGAAGTTTAAGTTGTAGAGACTGACAGTGGACAAGAAAAAAAAAATTAAACCAGAGGTAGAGGTGGGAGAAATAACTCCCTGAGACAGGAAATAAGTGATGTGAGTTCAAATGGAGGCTGACATTCTCTGTGGGATAGAATTTTGCGATATGAGAGCTTCAGAAACAAGGAGAATGCAGAGGGGAGCAAACAAGAGGAATCTATAAAGAGGTGGACAAAGTATTAGATGTTGTGAATTTCAGTTCTGGCTCTTCCACTAACCACTATTTCATCCTTCTTGATTTCCCTCCGAAGCTATAAGATGAGCAGTTTAAATAATATTATCTCTAAAGTCCCTTTGAGCTCTGACATTATAAGCCTAACCTTGGTGATCAAGATTAAAGTGTAAATTAAGAATGATTATGTGGGTGTATACTTACGGAAACATAAATACAAATAGTTGTATTCAACTATTCAAAACAAAAAGTTGAGCAAAAACAGCAAAGCATAAAAGAACATGTATTACTATAGTACATAGTAGATAATACTATGTATTATAATAATGCATACAAATAGAAATGTAATGAAGAAATGTAATGTAGCATATAATAATATTTTTGTAAACACACTCATGCATAAACATATATGAACAGAAAAAAAGGCTGAAAATTACATATCAAGGTATTCTGTTATTTCTGGGTAGTAGGTTTGTAGGTAATTAAATGTTTTCTTTTGTTTTCTGTATTTTTTCTACGACACAGGTGTTTTCTTCGAGCAGTTAATAAATAACTTTTAAAGAGCCCAGATGTCCATCGACAGATGAATGGATAAAGAAGATGTGGTATATATATATATATATGTATATATATATATATATATATATACGTATACACACACACACACACACACACACACACACACACACACACAATGGAATATTACGCAGCCATCCAAAAAAAAATGAAATCTTGCCATTTGCAATGACGTGGATGGAACTCTAGGGTATTATGCTAAGTGAAGTAAGTCAATCAGAGAAAGACAATTATCATATGATCTCACTGATATGTGGAATTTAAGAAACAAAACAGAGGATCATAGGGCAAGAGAGGAAAAAATAAAACAAGATGAAACCAGAGAGGGAGACAAACCGTAAGAGACTTTTAATCATAGGAAACAAACTGAGGGTTGCTGGAGGGGAGGGAGTGGGAGGATGAGGGTAACTGGGTGATGGACATTGGAGAGAGTATGTGTTGTAATGAGCACTGGATATTATATAAGACTGAAGAATCACAGACCTGTACCTCTGAAACCAATAATATATGTTAATTAATTGACTTTTTAAAAAAAGATCAAAAACTGAGTTCAAAAGCTGTATAGAGGAAAGGAAAAGAATTTAAATTAATTCATTAAGGAACTCCAGTTTATACAGTGCTCTTCTGGTGACTTTTAAGGGTACAGTTTTGAACTGAAGGAGATGATATAGATCTTGGGTCTAAGCAGAAAAAAATCTGTTTTACTCAGGGACCTTAGGAGCTTCCCCTAAAATTGGGCAATGAACTAACACAAAAAGACAGAGATTCTGCATTTCAGAGCTAGGATAGGAAGTATTGAATTAAAAGAGAGTAAAACAGAAAAGGCTGGAAGAAATAAATACTTTAAACTTGTGTCAAACTAATGATGATGGTATATGCTTGTAATTTAACTGCATGTTGTATATATGCATGTTTTAAGTAACCACAAACTCCCTAAAAGAGGCTAACTGTAGTTTGTGCTTTTAAACTGCCTATCTACTATATCCTTCACAAAAATTAACTCAAAATGGATCATAGGCTTGAATGTAAAATACAAAACTATGAAACACCTAGAAGATAATATAGGAGAAAACCTAGATGACCTTGGGTATAGGGAAGGAAGCCTTTTTAGATACAACAGTAAAGACACCATCCATGAAATAATTGATCAGCTGGAATTCATTAAAATTTAAAACTTCTCTGCTATGAAAGACTGTTACCCAAAATATACAAAGAACTCTTAAAACTCAACAATAAGAAAACAATCTGATTAAAAAATGGGCCAAAGACCTTAACAGACACCTCACCAAAGAAGATATACAGATGGAAAATGAGCATCTGTCATCAGGAAATGCAAATTAAAAGAACAATGAGATACCATTACACAACTATGAGAATGGCCAAAATCCGGAATGCTGATGACACCAAATGCTGACAAGGATGTGGAGCAACGAGATCTCTCATACATCACTGGTGGGAATGCAAAATGACATAACCACTCTGGAAGAGAGTTTGATGGTTTCCCACAAAACTAAATATACAAGATCCAACAACTGCACTCCTTGGTATTTATCCGAAGGAGTTGAAAACTTATGTCCCCACAAAAATCTGCACCTGATATCTATAGCAGCTTTATTCATAATTGCCAAACTTTGGAAGCAACCAAGATGTCCTTCAGAACTAACCAGGTGACGGGTATTAAGGAGGGCACATGTGGTCATTAGCACAGGGTGTTATACACAACTAATGAATCGCTGAACACTATATCAAAAATTAATGAAGTATTATATGTTGGCTAATTGAACATAATAAAAAAAAGGTGAATAGATCAATAAACTGTGGTACATGCAGAAATAGGGTATTATTTGATAAAAGAAAATGAGCTATCAAGCCATGAAAAGAAATGGAGGAAACTTAAATGCCTATTACTAAGTAAAAAAAAAAAAATCTGAAAAGGCTACATACTATATGATTCCAAATATATGATACCCTGGAAAAGGCAAAACTATGGATACAATAAAAAGGTCAGAAGATATGAACAGACACTTCTCCAAAGAAGACATACAAATGGCTAACAGACCCAAAAAAATGTTCAACATCAGTAGCCATCAGGGAAATACAAATCAAAACTATGAGATACCACCTTCCACCAGTTAGAATGGCAAAAATTAACAAGACAGGAAACAACAAGTGTTGGCGAGGATGTGGAGAAAGGGAAACCCTCTTACACTGTTGGTGGGAATGCAAACTGGTGCAGCCGCTCTGGAGAACAGTATGGAGGTTCCTCAGGATGTTAAAAATAGAGCTACCCTATTACCCAACAATTGCACTACTGGGTATTTACCCCAAAGATACAGATGTAGTGAAAAGAAGGGTCACATGCACCCCAATGTTCAGAGCAGCAATGTCCACAATAGCCAAACTGTGGAAGGAGCTGAGATGCCCTTCAACAGACGAATGGATAAAGAAGATGTGGTTCATATACACAATGGAATATTACTCAGCCATCAGAAAGGATGAATACCTACTGTTTACATCAACATGGATGGAACTGGAGGGTATTATGCTAATTGAAATAAGTCAAGCAGAGAAAGACAATTATCATACGGTTTCACTTATATGTGGAACATAAGGAATAGAGCAGAGGCCCACAGGGGAAGGGAGAGAAAACTGAATGGGAAGAAATCAGAGAGGGAGACAAACCATGAGAGACTCTGGACTCCAGGAACCAAACTGAGGGTTACAGAAGGGAGGGGGGGAGGGGGATGGGGTAACCGGGTGATGGGTATTAAGGAGAGCACGTGTGGTGAGGAGCACTGGGTGTTATATGCAACTAATGAATCGCTGAACACTACAACAAAAACTAATGATGTACTATATGCTGGCTAGTTGAACATAATAACAACAACAACAAAAAAGGTCAGTGGTTGATAGGGGTAGGGGAAGTAGAGAGATGAATAAATGGAGCACAGAGGATTTTTAGGGCAGGAAAAATACTCTATATGATATTATAGTGGTAGATATATGTCATTATGCTTATGTCCAAACCCACTGAATGTACAATACCAAGACTGAGTCCTTAGGTAACTATGGATTTGGGGTGATCATGATATATCAATATTGGTTCATCCTTGGTTTAAAAAAAAAAGGTACTATTCTGAGAAATGATGCCAATAACATGAATGTGTGGGGGTGGGGAGTATATGGGAAATCTCTGTACCTTTCCCTCAGTTTTATTATGAAACTAGAAGTGCTCTAAAAAATTAAGTCTTTAAGTAAATAAATCTGTAATGTTAGATATGTACCCTTCCAAATAAACTTAATTTTTTGTTTTATATTTTTAAATTTGAAATTCTGGTTAGAATGACATTGTAATACCAGTCTATCCATCCAGGATCATGGCATATCTTTTCTTTTATTTAAGTCTTATTTTATGTCCTTCATTAAGTTTTCATATAGTCTCATGAATGAAATTATTTTACATTTCAGTATTCATCTCATAATTATTGTTAGAAAGTCCAGCAATGGGAATTAAAGAGGGCACGTACTGCATGGAGCACTGGGTGTTACACAAAAACAATGAATCATGAATCACCGCATCAAAAACTAATGATGTACTGTATGGTGACTAACATAACATAATAAAATGAAGTAAAAATTTTTAAAAAAAGAAAGTAATATTATTGATTTTTCAATATTTACTTTTTGTCCAAGAATAACATTTTTTTGGTAGAATTTCTTGGATCTTCTAAGTTTATTTGGCAAATAAATATCCTGTGACCCACCAATCATTCTAGGAATCTAGACGACAGAAATAATAGCCTAGACATAAAAATATATGTATGTGTATCTATAAATATGATAACATTCATTTTAGCATTGTTTGTAATAGAAAAAAATACAGAAATAGAATAAACACTCATCAATACTAGAGATGTGGAAGAGAAAATGAGGTTATCTGATTGGTATCTTTGGATTTGCACTCACTGCTTTTGCAGACGGGTAAGGGAGGCATCCAGGTGTGGTTGGCCAGGCACTGACTCCAACTGCTGCCCTTGAGGATATAGTGCTCATTGCACTTAAAAGTGATTTTGTCACTCACACTCACAGGATCCAGGGAGCTGGGTTCACCATTCACCAGCACCGGGTCAGGACAGTGGCCCACTGAGGAAGAAAACAGGAAGTGATCTGAAAGGACACCGCTACAAAGGCGAGACCTCCAACTTCACTGAGAAATCAGAAGTCAGAACTAAAACAGTGCTTTTTAATAGCGACTACAAACGGCGCTGGTACCTAGTACCAAACTGTATCGATGCTGGATACGAAGAGAGTAGGTTGGCCTGAGAATGGCCAGGAAAGGTCTTGGTCATGCACTAGGGTGACAGTTGGCACTTGAACTTATTAAAAGTAATTAAGCATAGAACTGGAAATGATCAACAGTGTGTTCATCCTCCTGTTCAGCACTGCTGAAAACTCTTCACCCTATGTTTGAGGCAAGGGTTCCCTTCCTTCTCACCCAGTGAAATGTACACACCACTCATCGTGTTTTACTTTGTTTCATTTTGCTTTTCCCAGGTGAAAAAAAAAACAGGAGAGAATGCAGAGAGAGATGAATTTGGTCATATAAATAAAGGATAAACATATTGGTGTGGAGAACAAACCCAGTTAGTCCTAAAAATAGTAATAATAATGAGGATATTGACTAGTGACTCTCTGTCTCCACAGACACCACAAATGAGCTTTGTGAACTTGAGCAAATCACTTGGATTTCAGTTATCACCTTTGTAAATTAAGAACATAAATTTTTCCCAGTTTGAACATTATATAATGGATGAAAGAGAATATGACATATTTACTTCAAAATAATAATGCAAAACAGAATTATAGAAGATAAAAGATTAGTTATATGTGGATAATTGTTGAGTTGATTTTACTCTTCCGTCTTTTGTATATGTTTAAAATTTTTTTAAGACAATTTAAATTTTTTAAAATTTTAAAGGAGTATGATATTAAACAAATTATAGCCCCAAAAAAGGTAGTTTTAATATATGGAAGAAATTCTTTTCTTCCTGCAGGTTGATTGTGTCTATTAATTCAATCAATTTATTAATTAATGTAATCAGTACTGAGCAAGAACTGATCATGTAGCTTCTAAGAGAAGTTCCATCCTAGAGTGCTTTAAAAATGAATTCTTAGAAACTGAGAAATTTTTCTTTCTTTCTTTCTTTTTTTTGACAGAGAGAGACAGCGAGCAAGCAAGCACAAGCAGAGGGAGTGGCAGAGGGAGAGGGAGAAACAGGATTCCCTTGAGCAGGGAGCCTGATGTGCGGCTTGATCCCAGCATCCTGGGATCATGACCTGAACTGAAGGCAGATGCTTAACCAATTGAGCCACACAGGCGCCCTGAGAATTTTTTTCTTATGAAGTTTGAGCATGGCCTGCTGGAAGTAGGACGTGAAAGAATCAAGTGGGATAACAAGATATACAAAGAAACAGGAAGATCAAACCTACGTCGACATGTGGGAACAGGAGCATTCCACTCCGTAGAGGCATTGCAAAAAAAGGTTTTCTCTCCTACCAGGTGGTAGCCCTTGATACAAACGCAAGTCCCCAGAATTTGTCCTTCTACCTCCTCTATAACAATTATGCCATTTTCCACTGCGGGAACTTCTGGACAGCTCTCTGTTGGAAGGAAAAAGATAACAGAGTCACTTGACATATCATGTGCCGTGAGGAAGCCCTGTTAGACCGCCATCCAAGTGTCTTTTTGCTGGGTTATGGGTTCTGATTCCTTGTTCTCTTCCATGTCTATGTCCATCCACTCCCCTCCCTTCCCAATAATTCCCAAAGTTTTGTTTTCAAAAGGATAACTGGTTTCACTGAAATTCAGCCATAAGTTATTTACCCCTAAAGAAACAATCCCTTTTCCAAAGAGCATTCCTGGAGTGTATAACAGATAAGACTTCTCAAGATTTTGCAATTGGTACTTTTTGCTCCCAGAACAGAAAAGGAAAGTAAACAGTTAACCACCCACGTCATAGAGCAGAATCATCATTAAATATTTACTAAGCCCCTGTGGCACCTGGGTAGCTCAGCCAGTTAAGCCTCTGCCTTCAGGTCATGATCCCAGGGTCCTGGGATTGAGCCCCGCATTAGGCTCCCTGCTCAGGCGGGAGCCTGCTTTCCCTCTCCCTCCGCCGTACCCCCCTGCTCATGCTCTCTCTCTCTCTCTCCCTCTCTTGCTCTCCCTCCCACTCCTTGTCAAATAAATGAAATTTAAAAAAAATATTTACTAAGCTCCTACTGAGTACAGAGCATTAGGCCAAGTAATTTGAGATTTTTCAATAAATGAAATACATTTCATTAATTTAAATTTCATTAATTTAAATTTCATTAAAACCCTAGACAGAATGCCTCATAACCCATAGACCGATATCAAGTGCCCTATAATCCAATCTTAAGCATACGCACCATCTGAGGCAGAAATCAGCCGCACAACCACAAGATAGCACACAAACCGAAAAACCATCTTGTGATCAGTTGCTTGACCCAGGCTGGAATGAACCCAAACCAGACAACACCTGGTTTGGATCAAAATAGATCTTCTCACACCACTTAGGGTACCAACTACTTCTCTCCTAGAGAAGAGGTTGTCCTGATTTCTCTTCCTTGGAAGAATTAAAAAAAAAAATCCTACAGCAGGAAATATGAACAGATAGAGGAAATTAGTACAGGGAGGGTTTCTGCAGCAGGGGAGAGGCTGACCAGCTGCCAGTTTTAAAACTCAGTTTTAGAAATCGCCAGGGTTCCGTTATGCAAATCCAGTTGACAAGTTCCTTTGAAGTGTAGGCTTATCCTGCTACAACAGACTTGGACCAGGGGGTTTAGCCATGACCCTCACTTCTGTCAATATTTGCTAGTGTTTAGAGTCCAGCTTCTGCAACTCCCTCCAGCTTTTCAGGTTGGGGCGGGCGGACCAACCTCTGGTGCTTCCCTAACTGAAACCCAGCTCTGAGCACCACCTCATCCCCGTCTCTCACATACCAGGTGTCCTGGCAGCACCGAACGCTGAAAACTGGAAAAGCTCAAGGAAGTAAACTAACCTCACCTTGTCTCTGACCTTCTAGATCTACAGCTTCCCAGCAAGGAGCTGCTCCTGATTATGTCCAAACCTGAGAAAAACTCCAAAGTCCTACAGCAACACCTTGTCCGCGTTTGCCAGGCCTGCGTCAGGGTTCCCATTCTGTGGATCTTTGGGGGTCAGGATTTAGCCTGAGTCCAGAGTCAACCAAATGAACTGAGGGAGATGAGGGAAAAGCTTTGGTCTCAGGAATTAAAACATGTGAAATTGCTTTGGGGCTCCCGCCCTCTCCCTCATGACTATTACAACAATAAGTTGGTTGTCCCTGCTCCAATGATAAAATTGGGGGTAAAGTCCCTCCAAAATTTTAGGTTTTAATAAAATAATATAAAGCATCATAATAAATATAAAGCATAAGGACACAGTAAGGCCTTAACTGTTTTTCTCTTCTCTGTCCATTATCATTACTTTATGATGATTTGTTCATGTCTTTTTCCCACACGAGACTGTTAACTCGAGGACAAGGATCATGCCCTGTGTGTATTTCCTTCTCAGGCACTCCATAAAATGCAGAATTGTCTGCTAGGTAAATAAAAGCAATGCAGGACAAATAACAAGAATATAGTCATACAGAAACTCTACCACAGCTCCTCGAATCCATATTGATAATTTATCATTTATTGTATACTGCCTTTATGGTTTTTCCATAGCTTATCTTCACTTAACAAATACGTGAGTTCCTATAGTGCAAGCACCTTTTATTTTTTTTAAGATTTTTATTTATTTATTTGTCAGAGAGAGAGAGAGAGGGAAAGAGGGAGCACAAGCAGGGGGGAGTGGCAGGTAGGAGAAGCAGGCGCCCCGCTGAGCATAAAGCCCAATGCAGGGCTCCATCCCAGGACCCTGGGATCATGACCTGAGCCAAAGGCAGCCGAGCCGCTTAACTGACTGAGCCACCCAGGTGCCCCTGCAAGCACCTTTTAAAGTATGGTTCTCGAAAGAATAAGTAACATGACGCTCATATAAATATACAATGAATATGTGTCAAAGATTTTATTCAATCCATTAATGAGAGAAGTGTTAAGTTGCTACAACTAATTCAAAGAATTTGAGGAACAGAGATTTATGGGTTCAAGTCAAAGTCCTTCAGAAGTGACTTCTCTTTTTTTTTTTTTTTAAGATTTCATTTATTTGACACAGACAGATAGCGAGAGAGGGAACACAAGCAGGGGGAGTGGGAGAGGGAGAAGCATGCTTCCCGTCGAGCAGGGAGCCCGATAGGGGTCTGATCCCAGGACCCTGAGACCATGTCCTGAGCCAAAGGTAGATGCCCAATGACTGAGCCACCCAGGCGCCCCCAGAAGTGACTTTTCTAATTGATGTGAAACTGGTTAATATCACACATGGCAACAAACTTTAATATTTGGAATGAGCTTTCCTAACTGACGGAAATTAATTGAATCTCTACTGGACAAAATTCATTTGCCTTGTTATCAGGAATATTTGCATTGTTTTCAGAAAAGAATTATTTGCATTCCTATCCATTTTCTACCATTAACCTCTAGTCTTACAGAGTTATAAAAAGACTAGTTAATAGAAAATTGATTAAAATTACACACACCTATGAAATCAATAATCCCAGAGAGGGTCTACAAAGCAATATTCAGGAACCCATTGAAAAATTTCTCCAGTGATTTTTTTTTGTCTCCTTTGTCAGGTTTGGAGTAATTTTGCTTAACACACCACATATTCTACTTCTTGAGGCATACAAGTTCCCCAGCGTCTAATGTATATATTTGTACAACAAATTATTTTAAAAATAGTGAAAAAAATTTTGCTTACTCTTAAAATTTGGAATTTGTTTATTCCTAAATGAGAAATTCCTAAATTCCTAATAAAATAGAGCATTATTACAGGAAATAATTGCAAATAATCCTTCGTCTGAATGATTTATTTTAGATTCAGATTAGGGTTTTAGAAAGCATACCATATTATTTATAATATTGCCTTAGTAATATTTCTCTATGAAATGTAAAAATATTTACACTGAGATATATAGAGACTATAAATATCCTCACAAAGTTTAGGTCAGATTTTCCTGTCAAATAAATTGGAAGAAAACTTTGTTTTCAAAGCTTTTTGGATTTGGGGATTACATATAAGGGATTTTAGGATTATACATTTTATTACGAGTGTCCAAGCTTAGCAAAATTAATAAATGAGAATTCACACACTCTTCTAGACCTTTGGACATTAAGGGCAATTTGGTCTAATCCAGATTGTTTTCTGGAGAATTGAGGTAACAGTTCTCAAGGGCAGTTGTACTGACTGGTTTGCTTGCTCAACAAAAGAATGTGCAGAAGCAATTGGTGAAGAGATAAGGAAGTGAGCAGGGAGGTGAGCAGGGCCTAGGCTAGCACTAGAGGTGTGAGGAGTTAAACTGCAGTGTGTGTGTGTGTGTGTGTGTGTGTGTGTGTGTGTATGTGTGTGGTTTTAAGAGAATTGGAAAAAGACAACTTTAAGCTCTCTAGTAGGTTATGATTAGATCCCCTTTGGTCTTTGTCAAGATAATTCCAAAAAGATTTAAAATGCTTTTCCAACAATTTTTCTTTTTTTAATGTATTGAGTTGATGTTTCTTGAATGCCTCACCAAGAAAAACCTGGGCCAGAAAAGTAGTCTTTATGCAGATTTCATGAGACTAAAACTAACAGAAATTTTTTAAAGCTCTAATTTTTCATGAAACATTGTAGTCTGAGCTTTGTGAGTCAAGACAGACATGCGCTATGGCGAGAAGTTAGTGTGATCTTTGCGCTCCTTCCAGCTGACCAAAATGCAGAGAGGATTCCTGTAGCTCGAATAGCTACATCGTACTAGGGGGTAGATTCCAACACATTTTGAGGATGATGAGTGAACATGATAGAAGGATAGAAGGATTGTAAGACAGAAGGTCTTGGATGATTGAGGAAGCTCCATTCCAGCCCTAGGCTGCTTATCTCCACACCTCATTGTGGGGGAGAGTAACCTTCTGTCACATAAAAGGTGCTGTTATTCTGGGTTTGCTGACACTTTCACCTTCTAATCTGAAACACTGATCAATGCAAAAAAAATAAATAAGGCTCTACCAGGGTTTGAGTAAAATGACCCAGGAATTTAAATTTGGAAAAGAGTGGTTAATAGACTTTATTAAATTGTGCCCAGACTGTTTCCCTTTCCATCCATAAATTCTGAAAAGGCGACGGACAAAAGAGGAGACACTCTGACAAATGAAAACGGAATGTAAAATAAGGTAAGAAGATCACTAAGGAAGAAAATCCAAGTGGCTAAAGAAGCTGTTCTCTGAAAGTAGCCAGGATGCTCGGTGAAGGCACTACCTGTTCAGAGGTGAGGCCCTATTAGCTCTGGAACGCTGCTTCAGTGCTGCTTCGCAAGGGTTCCTATGCTTGTGAAATTATTTCATTTAATTGCGAGGAGACGCTCATCTCTCAAATCTGACCATGGTTTCGCAGGGAAGGTACAGCATACCACCAAGAGGGTATCGAGGTGCCCTTAGGAATTCAGAAGGGAGCTCGGCAGTGAGGTGTTCCACCTGTGGTGCCTGCAACGGTGTGGCACCGGCTTAATGAGAACAAAAAATGCACTTGGCACCCTGAGGTTAAGAAAAAGAAAATATCACCCCCCGCCCTGACCCCCACTGCCCCAGAGGTTAGCGATGCTATCTTGTTACAATCCATTCAGATTCCTAAATATTCTACAGTGTCCAGTTTTAAAAAGTAAGCATTTCCAAATCCCACATATTCTTCCTCTGCTTAAAAAAGTTAGTATCAAACGGATGGATTTTTTTTTTTTAAATGTCAGAGAAAAGAAAGGGAGATGGGGTGTGTGTACATTATCATCTAGCTCCTGCTTTGCTACCCTGCGGTCACGACACCCACTCCACTGAATGCGAAAGTGAAGTGTATCTACCTTTGGTGGGGGAGAGGGGCCTCAGCTTTTGTCAAATCCTCAGGTGAGTTCAAGACAATGAATGTAGGTTGGATGGTGGGAATACTTCAAGACCATAAAGCATGGTGATGGGCGAATGTCGGACTGCCACGGGAAGTGCCAGTGGGCTTGTCACTGACCAGGGCAGGCTAGTGAGGCTGGCCTCCTCACAGACAGTCCCCAGAGAAGATCCTGGAGAGGCTGAACACATGAGGGAATAATTAAGGCTACAGAAATAAGCCAAATAATGACCATCACCCAACACTGGAGCACTCTCTGAGGAGTCATATTCTAATTCTGGTATCTTTATGAAGTTTCCAGCTACATTTAAAAACAGCATGTTATATGTTTGTTGGGCCCTCACTGTTACACATCTTACCATTTACCTTGTTCTGAGGTAAGTCACTTAATAAGGGTGTTCATTCACCTATTTGTGAAATAAGAATGATCCCAGATGTGCTTTTCCTTCTACAAATGATGGTTTGATGGCCGGGTAATGTAACACCTGCAAAAGTGCTTGGAGATCTTTCCAAGGACAGGGGACAGGGACTTGGCTTTACTCACTGCATGAAAACCAATAGATGATCATTAAATATTTGTTAAATAAATTAATAAAGTTCCAGAATGTCAATAATATATGGCAATAATGATCCTATTGATATCATTTTGAAATGCTAATGTAACTTGATAAAGGCGGGAGTCACGAATTCAAGCACTAGCTAGAAATATATATATGATCTAAGAACTTGAGAATCATTTTCAAGAAGCTAGTTTCAAAGACATTTTGCACAATATTATTAACATTTTGGGTATGTATAATGCACCAAATGTTATCCTATTTTGTGGTGATTTCAAAAATTACTTACATCTTTAAATTAAAAATAACTTTTATTATATTTCTTATTACAAAGCAATACATATTACTGACATATTTTAGCATGATTTTATTTATCCAGGAGATAAACTTCTCTCCAGAGATATGCACCTCTTGGTTGATACTTATAACAAAAATAAATGAGAAAAAAAAAGTACTCAAAAGAAATCCATTGTGCCTTAACACAGTTATCATCCTTTTACAGAAGACAGATACCTAGACCTTGGAAATTTAATTTAAGGTAATACTATGGACATCACACTTAAAATCTCAAACTACCTAAATTTCTACCAAAAACCAGACAACACCAATTATCTTACATTCTGATCAAACACATGCAAACACTAATATGGGACTTAAAAATCTCATATGGATGAATAAATAACTAAATAAAAATATTATCTGATCATCAAGACACTGCGTTTAGATGCAGAAAGAAACCCGCAGCACAAGAACAAAATGATGACAGTACCACATGCTACAAACGGCCAGGTGAAAATCCCCTGCTAAGAGCAGAGTCAGGAGCCTTTCGGAAGGCAGCTTTGTGCGTATAAAATAAGCTCCTGGTTGCCGGATGCTGAACTGCCTGCAGCCCAGCTCATCACATCTTAGGTAATGGAGCCCCGTATCATCCACAGTATAAAAGAACCATTTGGGAAAAGCTGCATTTCATTACTCTTCTTGTTACGTACCCTCTTGCCCAGCAAGTGGGTATCTGCATGAAAGGGAAAAATTATTTAAAAAGCTAAAAAACTTACTATCCTTACCCAAAAAAAAAAAAAAAAAAAGAATTTTGCTTGTAAGATATTTATCCTTTGGAGCTTCTATACCCTCCTTTGGAGTTGTGACATGTTAAAATCACACCGACAGAGAATCACATTGATCTAGAGAATTACCTGGCTTATCTTTACAGGAAGCCAAATGACGGACCCCTCAAGGACTCATGTCTCCCTTGCCCTCCCCCCGTAGTGTTCTATACATAAGAGACCAGGAGACCCCACCAGTGACAATTAGCTAAGAGGCAGGCATCAGAAGACCCGCTGCTCTCGAAGGCACAGCCACAGCTTTTGTAGAGACCACATCATAGTGATAAACCCCACAGAAAGTCATGTGCCCCTGCACCTGGTCTGAAGCAAGAACTCCCTGGTAGAGTTGATTCCCAAGGAACCCTCTTTACTTCTTCAGGTAATGTCAATGGTGCCCTACTTTTCTCTCCAGCCCTCATTCCCAACCACTGGAGAACGACATTTCCCTCTGCCACTGTGAGGGGACACAGCATCAGGTAGGAAATACAGTAGCTACTCAGGAAAAGAGTACTTTGAAGATGGGGACCCATTCTGGGGAGTCTTGCAGTCAGATCCTGCCCTTACAGGGCCTGGAACAAGGAAAAACTTCTCTACATGAAAAGGTGGCTGACACTGCTCTTCCATTACCGCAGAAGAGACATTTCAGCGACTGAATTTCTCAGATACCCTCCACTCACCTGGTGAATTTGTCTCTTGTTTCCAACGTGACAAAAAGGGACGCCTAACATATGTGTATTGTCCTCTAGCCTGCCCGGCTGGAATGGACGCAGAGACCAGCTCTTACAGCACAGAACATGCTTGCTGCAATGCAGCCCTCTCAACTTGGAAACAAATCTGAAGAGGTGCATTTGCATTTCAGAAAAGAACAGGCCGCCAGGGATACAATTGCAAGTAGGAAGTTAAATGCTGAAACAGAACAAGACTGGCCAACTGGGGTCACACCCAGCAAAGAGACAATACACACTGATCAGTTCAGGCCGTTAGATGTTTTGAGGCAGAGGGAAGTTAAGTTACCCCGTGTAAGATATTCCCATTAGGTACGACAGGAAGAAATGTAATGTTTTTCCAGGCCTCATTTTGGTGGCTCCAAATGTCCAATCCCAGCTTAACTTCCTGATGGAGCCCCTGTGGAGCTGCCATCCCAAGCTTTGTGGTAGATCTTCGAGAGGTCTGGCCTCAGCCTTCACATCATCAGCAAAGCGATGTGAGGGACGCTGAAGAAGAGTGCCTGTGCACAGCCAACCCGGTCTCTGCCTACAAGCCAGAGAGGAAGAGAGACAAAGCAATTATACCACGGCCAAAAGACAAGTAAAAGTAATGCAGAACCCCTCCCCCCCTTCCAATGCTCCCCCACCGCCCATATCCCCACCTCCACACACATGCATGGACCCTCTGTTGTGCTGGCACACACCCTTTTACCCTTTAGCAAACTCCAACAGTATAGTCATGGGCTTCTTTCCCTGAGAAACCGACCTTTGTAACCATGTTGGACCAGGCACTTCTTCCAGACCTAGACTATAAGCTATATACCCAAGATAGGAGGTAGAAGCTGCAGGAAATCCTGTGGTAAAAGGAGAGCACACAGGCTACTATCAACCAAAAGACCATGCTGACAAAAACGGCACTGCTGTCACAGGCTACTTGGCTTCTGAGGAGGGTCTCTACAGTTGTAGCTAACCCAGTCTGTTCTGCAATCCGTCAGAGCAGAAATCAGCTTCTTCCCATAAACTGGGACTGAATGTTTTGTGAGGAATTCTTCCCCCTAGAGCAGTGTTTCTCAAGTATTAAATGTGCATCTGAATCACTTGGTAATCCTATTAAGTCAAAGACTGTGACTCAGTAGGCCCCGAGTGCATGTCTAAGGAGCTCCTGCAGCTCCTTTTGAGGCTGACAAGGAACTGAAGAGAGAGGCAGTGACACAGTTCCACCTGTATTTCCTGTCCCAGAAGTCAAATGCCATTTCATTCCGTTGACTGTAAGCTCTTTAGAAAAAGGCGGGTCATGTTTTAGAAGAACAGCCCACTAAATTCTAAGAAATCTCCGCATTTTTTTCTTTACAATAATGAGTTACATGTGGCTAACGGGAGTCATAGTACAGTTCGGGCAAAGGTATGTTTTTCTTAATTCTCGGAGAGGCGCCAAAAAGTCCACACAACTTCTACGGAAGTTCATGTGCCTTCCATAACGTCCTTCCCATCTTTCCCAGAAGGTGGTGGAAGAGAGCCATGCCCACACCAAGGACTCCAGTCACACCGCCAACTGGCTTTGGCTCCTCTGAGGCTCAGTCATGGAACAGCAGGAGACAGTTTCAAAGGTGGGGGAGTGGGTGGAGAACACAACCCAAAATATAAAACAAAAAACCCAGAAGCCTTCTCATAGGTTCAAGTTACTCAACAATTTTATTTACCCATTCTACACACAAACACACACACACACACAAAAGCACATTTCAAATATAGTTATACACACCTTATGTGGATCTGAGTGGCATATTTTGATATCAATGTCACCAGATTAAGTCAGAATGCTGGTAAGGACTCACATTCCTTTTTCACCAGAGCTGTGCCTAGGAAATCCGCAGGATAACTCTATACATGAGTTCCCAATTCAGTCCATTCCCTTCAACCATTTCCAACCCCCTCCAGGGGCACAGCTGGTGATCAGTCCTTTGCTTTTGCCACAGTAAAACCATCACCATATCAGAACGAACGGATTTTGTTATTTAAACACAATAAAAAAAAATGTACACAAGCAGTTCAGATACAAAAACATTGAGTTGATAAAGATTGGTCCTACCTAGATCCCCAGTGAAAGGCTGACTGGAAAGCATACCTTTGCCAACTCTTAAGATCAATTTTTAAATGCAAAACTTCCTTTGCATTTTTATTTATTAGATTTGAATAAGAGCCAAATGCAACAACAGCATTATCCGCTGCTATATCCTGTGACAGGGAAGCTGAGGACACAGAAGGTTCAGAAGCAGACGGTAAAAGGGAAGTCCTGCCTAGAAGTGGGAGAGTGGGTGGAATGCACGCAGGTAGAGGTAATAATTTCAGGCTTTGAGAAGGTACTTCCTTCACTGAGTTCACCAAATAACATACAAAAGTGATGTTCAACCTTCGTTTTCTACCAAATGATGATATTTTTGACTGCTCCTCTAAAAGAAATGTCTATTAAAAATCATAGGTACAGAACTTCCCCCTGAAAAAAAAGGTAAAGTGTTTACTTCCTTTCTTTGTAGGACACATGCAACGGACACAAGATCACAGTAATATGCATGTACTACTAACTGGGACAATTAGAGAACAGACTGTCAGATTATAAAACCCTACTGGAGTCTGTCAGTCAGTCAGCCAGTCAGCATACAGATTCTATCAGGGTCTGCCAGTCAGTAAGCATATGGATACTACTAGATACAGTCTTCTGGACACTATGCATCCAAATTAAATTCCTGGACATACTTCTGATGACTGTATCACCTCTCTGGGAAGTCAGAGATCCATCCTGCCAATGTCACAACCTGTTGTGGCTCAATTGTTAGATATTTTTTAAATTGAAATATTTTAAAACATGACCAAGTCAAAATACATCTTAGAAAACCTGGGTAAATTGACCAAATTTCTTGAAAACAAACACAACATGTCTTCTGAACTTGGCAAAAACAATGGAATGTCCGTTAAGACTGTATAACCCAGATATAGTTCTCTCAATCATTAGACATTCTTCCCCCTGTCCTTCGGCTACCCCAAGCACCAGTGGGTTTCTCCAGAACCCACATCTCCTACTCACAAAAAACCAGAAGATGGGATTTATTTCCAAAGTTATGTCATGTTTCTTGAGAATGCCGGTGCCTCTGCAGATTCATTTGTGGATTGCAAAGAGGAACACCCAGAACCTCACAGGAAACACTCGTCCATTCAGCTTGGGAATATAGACACGCTGTGTATTCCTAATTCTAACTTCTTGGGGGAGAAACAAACAAAAAAACCCTGAGACAATAAGATAGGGCAGACCCCCTACACAATGCATGTTTTTAAGATTTTCTAATTCTACTTTGCAGCTGAATGTAAAACAATCCCCTTATCAAAACACAAACCAAAGACAATACAGCTTAATAAGAACTAAATTCTAATGTGAGGATTACGAGACAAGAGAAGCTAGTTCTCTAAATCTGCTTCGGATTCCTCTTTCAAGTCTGTTACAAAATTCATCATTCAGCTTCCAAGCAAGAAAATGAAATATACAGGGATTTTCCTTTCTCCGTTTACTAGATTAAATAATTTAATAGATTAAATGCTAAAGCCTTCACCTATTTCTCCCACAACGAAACCAAAAGCCTCAGCAAAAGGTGCTCCGGAATCCATCCTTTCTTTGTCGACTCTATGACCTAGACATAACTATAGCAATGTGCAGATACTACCGATACACATTCCAGTAAAAAAGGAAGAGAGAAGGACAGAAAAGAAAGGAAGTGGAACTTCTCTAAAGTTTGGAGTAAGAGCTCTCTACCATTCTGTATTCTCCTGGCTTCTTTCTGCAGAAACTTCTCTGGAGGGATCTTGCGCTAAAAACTGAAGGATGCCGAAAGCCTTGCTACAGTGAAGTTTAATTTCTTGTGTCCCACCTGACACTAAAAAGACCACCTCAGGCTCCTCTTTTGGGGGAAGCAAACTAGCACGGGGGAGAGTGGAGAAATAAGGAGCAGGCTGAGGGCCACAGTGAACATCCCGGTGACCTGTGGCTCATGCCGGGGTTTATAACAGGGTAACACAAGGCTCGTGTGTTAGAGAATCCTCCTCTCACTAAGAGTATGCACAACCCAAATCCAAAGTCTTTGGATCAAAATGCTCCTGCTTGTCATTCGTTAGCTCTGAATTATTCTTATTGCACAGCAGGAAAAAAAAACCAAACTGAATGAATAATCATTTGGGCTAAGGATGCTGCCGGCCAAGTAAGGTTAGATGAAGCCACCTTGTAAAAGTGCCCCCCACACCACCTAGACCACATCTCATTCTCACCTGGAGGGGAAGGACTCTCACCTGCTACCCCTCTTTAGTCTCACAGGATGAGAGAAAAGTCAGAAGGAATCTGAACTCCCCTTCAGTGTCCACACTTACAGACTCAATGTGTTGCTCTTTTTGCAAATGTTCATTATAAACTATATACCCTGTCTCTAAAATAGCCTTCTTCAGGGCAAGGACCTTTTCTTCCACTTCTGTGCACCCTATCATCATCAGCCCCCCGACCCAGCCCAAAGCCCCGCAAAGACACCATGTACACAGAATGTAATGGCAAAACAGGAAGAGCAGGTTAGACACACTGAGGAGCAGAAGCTAGGCAAGCAGCCTTTGGAAACACTGTGATGTCCTACTCTACTCAGATGCAAGAATAAAGGACTCAAGGTCACAAGGCAGCTGCCTACGATGATAACCTTTATCATCCTACAGGTTTTATCTCTGTGCCTTTATCCAGAGTGCTGAAAATTCCCAGCTATTACCAGAGGACACTTATTCACACAGTGCTTTGTTCCACAACACCTTGCAGTGTAAAGGGTTAAAGATGGGACCAGAACCCAGAGTAACGCTCTAAAACACAGCAGCCTGCCTTCAAGGGGGTCACTTAGTGTAATACTTAGTGTATTACTTAGTGTAATACTGTGATCTGCTCACACGTCTAACTCCAGAGAATCGTCCTTTCAGAGCCAAAAAGAATTCAGAATTCTTAGGTTGACGCTCTATCCGAGGAAGTACTCCAGTGTTTCTCCCCACAACTGAAATGGAGCTCTAACCCTGAATATGAATCAGAATCTTCAGGGAAGTTATTTCAACGCAGACATGCCCAGACCCCAACCCCAGAGATTCTGAGTTAGTATTAAGCCTAATGTGGACTGGGGCATGTATGTGTTTCAAAAATTCTAAAGAGGATTGTAATGAATGCTCCTAGATGAGAACCATGACAAAAGGTCTTCTATTACCAAACCAAAAGACCCTTGGCAAATAGGTCACTTGCTCTCACTGGTTTCCTCTAAAAGACAATTGATAACTTTAAGGTGTGGATGCATTCCATCACTTTTAAAAATCTCATGAGAAATCTGACTTCCCTCTCAGAAAACTGCACATATATTCATGTTTTATATACCGAATTGGAGGCGCCACCAAGGAGCTAAGAATCCCCTGCTCTAAACGTTTCCTGTTTAACCCTAGAGAAAATAAAATGACAAAAGTGAATAGGCAATTCCAGATAATTAAGAGCTAGACCCCTCAAGGTGCCAAAGACTCCTGGAAACCAAGATGAGATAAAAGAATACACCAGTGAGGGAGATTAAATTCATGGCCAGGCCTTTCCACATTTGGGGGAGTGGGGGGAAGCACTGCTCATGCAAAAATTTTTAACGTAAAGAGGAGAGTGTATTGAAAATTACAGGAGAATAAAAAGCTCTAGTGAACTCTTCTCTGCCATCTGTCTGCCTTGAGCAATTCCAGTATCAGCGGTGACTCTTTAATCTAACTCTGTCCTTCTAAACAGCCCCAGAGGTCACTGGCCTCGGCAGGAAAGTTGCTGTGCTTGGCAAACCTGGGAGCCACTGAAAGAAGACATAACTGGCCTAGAAGAGCCCTGCAAGACCTAGAGAACGTCCTATTCTCCTAAACCTCATTCCACAGCCAAAAAGACCCATGCCTGGCTCCTGAAGTGAAAAATACCAACCAAGATATTTCACACATACTCAGAGCCAACTCCCCCAGAGCCTCAAAGACTTAGGACTGGCTCTCATGAAAGGAGGCACGAACTCTCACCCTATGTCCACTTGCGGGCTCCAGAGCATCTGTGGATGTTCTGCAGCCTGGGCTGACCCTTTCAGGACCTGGCTTGAGAGGAAAGGAGAAGGGGAAAAAAAAAGCTCCCCCAGTCTGGATCCACTGAGGCCCCCTGCAGAGAGCATCAACAGAGCCTAGACTTCTCTCTGGCCAACCACCCCTTCCCTCCTCAACAGACACAATGACAATGCCATGCATCACACCAGAGAATCCAAAGGGGAGGTGAGCAAGGGGGGGGACAAAGCAGGCAAGTAAGGACTGTGAGTAAAGCACACCTTGAAGAGACAAAGGTGAAGGAAAAATGGGCTTCTGTCTCCCCCTCCGCCCCACCCCCGCCTTTACCAACACAAGGACGTGAGGAGTTTAGACACCAGGGACAAGAACCAAGGCTATGGGGCAGGCTTAACCTCAGACCCAGCTACGCTAAGCACCCAGGGGAATGTATCCCTTTTCCTCCCCCTCCAGACCACCCCAACTGAGGACATGTCCTAAAACACCTACTGGTCAAATTGCCCCTGGGTGGGGAGATGCTTCACCCTGGAGAACAGCTAAGATCGGTCTGGAAACACATGAGCTCACGTTCTGTGTTAAAGTCCACGGTGGGGTGCTGGGGGTGGGGGCTGGAAGTTAAATGACTCCTTGGTGCTTAGAGACAAGGGCAGGAGGCCAAGCCTGGAGGGGACACACGGTTACACCACCGGAATGCTGACTTGGGTCTTCGGCTGGTCGGCCCCTTCTTGCGTGTCCAGGGCACGGAGAGGGCTGAGGGGCTTGAGGGGCCGGCTCCCAACACTGTAATTTCTTGGACGCCTTATTGTATTCGAACTGGACAGAGGCGTAAAGCTGTTCCTTCTCATCCTTACAGGGGTTTGGTTCTTGGGGAAGTTGTTCTGATTGGAAATGGAGGGACACCACACAAATGAAAGCCAAGCCAAAAGCTCACTCATAAAGGTTAAATAATGCTTGTAACCACAACCGTTTCCTCCAGTCCTGCTCCTCTGCAGATAGAGTCTCTCATAAGACATGGGCCATGGCCTTAGCCCTAGTCCCAGGAAGCTAAAGGGTTGTAGAAGGAGAAAGCTCCTTGAGCATCATACTCCAAAGGAGGAAGGAGGGCCCACGAAAACAAGGGGCTTATTTAAGATCACACAGATTATCAGGACAGACCTAGGAACAAACCCTACACCGCTTGACCCCACCTTATAGGCTCTTCTGGGTCCTACTTTCTAAAGGGAGCACTCCCTGGGGGAAAAAAAAAATCTGTATTTGACTTCGGCCAAACACTTCCCATATTTAACTGGATTTCCAGGAGCCAACTTTCAAGGTTAAGACTCATGAAAGGGGTACTAATTTTAAAAAGTAATAATTCCAACATTTCTTCCTTTTGGAAGTAAGCAGACTACATAGGACATGAGTTCTGGATGTGTTTCCCTTTTGTACATAAACAAAACCTGAGTCTCATGATGTCAAAGGTTCAAAGACTCAAGGTGGCAGGGGGCCTGCATGTTCATCTGCGGGAAAATACTTACGGTTGGCTTGTCACGGTGAGTGTTCACAGCCTCCACGTTGAGTTTAATTGTTTCCACTTTACATCCTGAGGAAACAGAGGAAAGAGAAAAAGGCCTTCAGGAAAAAAGCTCCAAGAAAAATTCCTTAGATTCAGTATGGGAAACATACCATAAAAGAATGTATATATTCCCAAATACACACATCTGTTTTTTATAAGACTTTATTCATGCATTAGAGAAAGAGAGAGAGAGATACAGAGCATGATCAAGGCGAGGGGCAGAGGGAGAGGGATTCGATCCCAGGACCCTGAGATCATGACTTTAGCCAAAGGCACACACTTAACCGACTGAGCCACCCAGGCGCCCTGATACATCCTTTTAAAAATGGAAAGCACTAAAGGAATTTCCCTGGTATACAGGGGTGATAAAGTTGAACTTCTAGACAAACTTCAGAGAAAATTCAAATAGCCTGACTTTCTTCAATCCCCACATCCTGCCCACTGCTAAGCTCATAGTTACCGTAGGCCACAGGAGTAAGTTTGAAGATGGTATGGAGGGGGCACCTCAAGTATGGTAGCTCATCTGAAAACAGAAAGACCAGGTGAGAGAAGTCTCTTAGTACTATGCATTAAGGTCAAGTAAGTGGGAGAATCTAAGGAGCTCATGAGTTCTCTTCACCCTGACCTAGAGTTGTACAATTCCTCCCCTAAACCCCAGACAATTATCGGAACAGCCACTAAAGAAGCTGCCCAAGCTACTGAGAGGCTAAGGAAGAAAAGCAGTCCATTTTAGATCCTTCCATGAAGGCAAAACAGAAGTGAGCAGGACCCAGTGGAAGGGAAGATTGTGGCCCATGTGGGTGTACCAAAGGCCAATCTGCAGGCTGCCCAGCAGCTCAGATAGACGAAGGGGAGAGGAGGGGAGGGGAGGGGAGGGGGAGAGGGAAGAGGAGGGGAAAGAGAAGGGGAAAGGGAAGGGGGAGGGAAAGAAAAGTCAGCAACTTCCTTACGGCTTTACCCAGAAACTGTCCTATGATGAATCCAAAGGATGAAGATGCTTCTGAGACACCACCCTCCTTGTAGCCAAATAACAGGCCGGGAATGTGCAAAACCACTTTTCTGATTCTGCCAGGAGGGTCAGCTAGACACTGGCCCTCTAGCCAAGCAGGATTAAGGAGCTCCAGCAGTGGCCACTCTCCAATGGGGGCTTTGGTACCAGAGGAGCAACTTCAGCGAGTAGCTGGCCCAGTGGCTGCTGGGAGCCCCACACTGCTGTCGGAAGAATGCACTCCAGTTTGAGTGGAAGAGGGGCAGGTTCTGTTGCCTGGGATCCTGGCGCCACCCTGAGTCCAACCCCCTTGCCATGAATGTGTCCGCTGGCCCTTCCCTCAAATGTCACCTGCACCCTTATCCAAGAAGTAGGCCAGCAGGCAGCGCATGACAGCCTGGTGGGAGATGACGAGGACGTTGCCCTGCCGCTCCAGCTCCATGATGACGGGCTCCAGCCGCTGCACAAGGTCCTGGTACGACTGTGGGGGAAGCGAGGCAGACTGGTGGGAGGCCAGGCACAGGCTAGCAGCCAAGTCGGTGGCTGGCTCCAGAGTCAGGAGGCCACTTCTCCTTCTTCCCCAGCTGGCTTTCCTCCTGGAGCTTCAGCGACTTCATGTCGCCTGCTAACTACCCCCAGCCCTGTGATCTCTTGAGAAGCCTCAGACCTTTCAAGAGCAACATTCAGATCAAGAAAACTACAGGTCAAAAAGAGGAAATGTGAATTCAGCCTGGGTCTTTTTTCCTTCCCACAAACAGACAGCACGTGAGGCTCTGAGGGCTTTCCTGGACCTCCGCCGTTGGTTTTAGTTACCTGGGCCTCCCAGGGCTCTAGACTACGAAGCCCCTCGGGCCAGCGAACAGCCTCAAACATGCGAGATGACAGGGAAATCATTCATACCCCATATATTGACTCGGGGCCTATACCTGCTTGGGTCAGGGTGGGACTGAGGGAGTGGAACGAAAAAAAGAAGTAAAAAAGAAAATGCTCATTCTACAATTAATCAACACACAAGACATCCTGTCACCCTTTTCCCTGGAGATCTTAATGAGATGTTCGATGGTCTAAGCTGAATTAAACACACTATGACCCAAAGTTGGAGGACAAAACTACATGATGCCTTGACTACCCTTTCTAGACCTTCCACATCCCATTCACTCCTTCCCCCTAATTAAAGCTAAACCCCCAACGGAGGGCTGGACAGTCACACCACGTGAGGGGAAATCTCACCTCCCCACCAGGGTACCGATACAAGTATTTCTCTTGATCTCGAAGTGCGAACTCATCCGGGTACTGCTTCTCAATCTGCGCATAGGTCATCTCCTCACACACGCCCTGCAGGGAGCCACACCGGCTGCAGGAGGGAGGCCACCCCATGCGGCTCCCCCCAAACAAGGGGGGCGGTACTAAGGAATCCTGGCTTCTTACTATGTGCCAGGCACTGTGCTGGGTCCTGGCCTGTACTGCCACCCACCCGCCCGGGCGGCTGGGACTGGCAGGGGGAGGGCCACTGCGCAGAGGATGTGGCTTCTCAGCTTGCTCCGACTACTTGCTCCGACTACTTCAGAGAAGTTAAAGGTCCAAGAAAAGTCAGCAGGATAAAGGGAACAGGAAGCAGGGAAGGAGAAACTGAAGGGACCAGAGAATTCTTGCAGAAGGCATAAAAAGGTACAGAGGAAGAAAAGAAAAAGAAATGTCTGCTTTTGTGCTCAAGGACAGAGAAAGCCAAGAAAAAAATTTGGAAAGGACCAAGTGATCTAAGCAGAAATTAAAGAAGGGAGTTGTTAGTTATTTCTTTTCCCCAGCAGAAAAATACACAAAGGAACAAAATGGAGCCGTGCTCTCCCCAGATGCCAGAGGGGCTAGGTCACAGACTGGTCTAGGCCCGTGACTGGCACAGGTGCTCAAACAGGCAGGAAGCCCTGACTAGGGTGCAATTGTTCCCTCTTCCTCCCCTACTACTACTACCTGGTAGTTCTACTTTTCTAGATAAAACTGCCCATATTGTGACTTGAGAGCTCCTGCCTGAATAAGAGACTCTTACTGGCTTTGCAGCCATCAGAATTCCTACTCACAGCATCGATCTCATTCAGAATCTTCCACTGCTCATAGGTCACACCCAGGGATTCAGCAGTCTGGATAGTCCTCTTTAGCTGGCTCGTCCACACTTTGAGGTCTGCTATCTCCTGTTCCTCCAGAAACTTCCTTAGAGCCTGGGCAAACTGGGGTTGGAGATAAAAATTTTAAAGGAGAGAAACATGCGCACACACGCGCGTACAGACACACACACACACACACAATTGCTAACTTGGCCTATAAAGGGCAACGTGTAGGACCATGGTCAAAATCCAAAAGGTGCTACACAGTTATGATAAACCCAAGAGGAAATGAACTTCCACTGGAGCATCCTGTACTGTGCTCAGCACACAAGTCATGCCCAATAAATACCTGACGGTTGAATTAACAGAAGTGGTTCCAAGTTACCACATTACAACACAGCCAGAATCAGTGGACAAGAAGAGGTCTTCCACATGTGCTGGATTTTCTGAAACCACAGCCTCAGCCCCAGTGGGATTTAGGAAGAAGTAAGGGGACAAGAGAGATGACCCCCACCATGCCTTTCCTCCAATTCTAAGCCTGGGAAATCCAGCCGGCTGCTGAATGCCTCACCTGCTTTCCCCGCACCGAGAGGCCCGAGTCACCCCCAATCTTCCCCAAGAGGTTGAATTCGCTCTCTCCATGCCGGCAAAGGTAAATGGTGCGAGGCTGCACGTGGATATTCATGAGGTAGTAGACTATCTTGCTCTGGATGTAGTCCTGGACTCTGTTCACTAAAAATCGCTGGCCCACATTTATCACCTTGATGAAAGAAAGATCCCTGCGACAGAGCAGGAGAAAAGAGAATCCCTGGGAATGAAAATCTGAGGATAACAGCGGGAAGGGAAGGATTCCCATAATTACTTGCAGGTTTGAGGCAGCCCCTTCCTCGTCTCCCGTCAACGCCAACCCACATTTTAAGGAAGCAACTGGTAAGAGACGGATTGCACCTCAGACCCAAGATGAAGTAAGATGTCCTGAACTTCTGGCCAGTCTACCATTTCTTCAAGTGCCTGTACTGTGCCATGTAGTTCAGATAAGTAGGATACGAAGAATCCAGGCTTTCCCTCACGGGTTAGACTAGGTGACCTGACAATTTTGCTAACCCTGAAGTTTGGTGAGAAGCACAACCCCCATCTGAGGCGGTCAAGCCCTGGCCAGGGGACGGCATGGCCCACAGGGAGGGCAGCAGGCAGCAGAATCTTAGAGATCTCTCCACGTCCCCCGCATCTACCTAATCCAGCCTCTCTCAGGGGTACTTCTGCAGCGGTTGCCTCATCAGAGAATTCTTCTCATTGTAAAAATGATAAATGCTAACTGGAATTTAAATAAAAAAAAAAGATAAATACTTATTCCAAAAAATTTTCAAAAAAAGGTAGAATGATGCAAATAAAAATCACCCAAATCCTACCATCAGAAATACTATCTATAAACACACACACACACACACACACACACACACACACACACACACACACACACACTGTTCTGGAATGTTTTTCTATATAGGACTTCTTTGTAGAAGAATATACTATTACACCATTTCTAGAACAGTGGTTTTCAACCTCTATATTAAGGAACACCTCCAAATACTAACATTCTGGGCAATCCACTTGAAGGAACTTCAAGACTCAAAACATTAAACAGACCACTAACACAATGGAACAGTGAGCTACACGGACTTATCTTGCCATCTGCTTGGCCGCGGGGCCATATCTTATTCAAACACAGCCGTTAACTGTATGGCCACATTCCCCAGGTTTCTGTGTGTACACATCTTTCTTCAACATGGACTTCACATTTTACTATGGCTCTTTTTTTTTCTTTATGTTCAGTTAGCCAACATATAGTACATCATTAGTTTTTGAAAAAGAAAAAAAAAAACGGATAAAATACATTGTGCGTGAATCTTTCCAAAAGGCCTGGAATTTTTACTATGGCTCTTGTACCTTGTGCACATCAAGTTAACCCCTACTGCATACCATATTGCTAGTAGACACTACCACAGTAATAATGGCTAGCACTCAATCAGACATTTTTGATGAACCAGGCATGTTCTTAAGGATTTTACATGCTTTATATATATATGTACACACATACACACACACACACACACACACACACGTATGTATATATATATACACATTTTATATACATTTATATATTTGTTACACATTTTTACTGATATGTATTTGTATCATATGTATTTATATACATAACATCATATATACATTATGTGTATCTGTATATGTACATATGTTCTATGTAAACATATTTCTATATTATGTTACTCTTTTGTGTGTAATATACGTAAACTTATATACTAATACATGTGTGTTACAGAATAGATATATACACACAATAAACTTCAAAAATTCATCAAAAGCTGATGATGACACATCTCTGAGGGGTGTCCTACAACACCTTAGATCAGAACTACTTGATTTTGCTCCCCAGGGACACCTGGCAATGTCTGAAAACATTTTGGTATGTCGTAGGTTGGGAGTATTACTGGTCTCTAGTGAGTGGAGGCCAGGGATGCTGCTAAACACCCCACAGTGCACGGGGCAGCCCCTACTGCTGTAATAAAGAATTAGTCAGCAATGCAGAGACTGAGAAACCTTGTTTTAGAGAACAGAGAGGAAGAACTGATGATAAAAAACACTTCACTGTTCAAGTGTAAGATGCAACCTACAGAGAAGCCACAAATCCATACCTTGTTTCTTTGGAATGATGTAAACATTATAGGTCTGGATGGTCAGAAGGAAGTTTGAGGACAGAGGGAGAAAGGCTCTTTTCTCAAATGAGACCCCTGCCTCAGGCCCTTCAAACCATGGCCTTAAACCTTACTTGTCATAGTTGTCTGGGTCAAGGGGTCGATAGGTGACTTTGTAGCACTCAATTCTCTTTAGGAAGTCCTCCATCACATTCTCCCTGTTTCTTTCAGGGTAGTCAGGGCTCGACACCTTTACCTCCTGGAATCATAGGGAGAGTAGGGCCTGGTCAGAGGTGTGTCCTTAACAGCCCTCCTACAAACAGCCAATGCTAAATAAAGAGAAGGAAGTCCACAGAAGGGCTCTTTCACTGGAGCATTGGCAATCCCCATTCACTGAGCACCCCCTCCCTGTCCTGTGACCCTGGCAACCAAGAAAGGAAAGACAACTGTGGAGTCATGTGCCTGCCCTTGGCTGAAGGACTGAGGCAGTCACACAGCTCAAACTGCTCCTGGGCCCCAATCCCTTTATGTGCCCTTCTGGGAACACAGAATGGGCTTCAATTTCTCCGTACGACCACTCAGAATAGGGTGCTTGATCTGACGCATGCCTGACTTGGACCAGATACCTCTTCTTAGTTGTTTCCAAGTTCCCACACTGCTAGGAGAGCACTACCATGATACCATGTCCACACGGCACAGTACAACCCATCAAATGTGCATTGGTTTATACTGTGACCATCCAGGGCATGAGACAGTGCACAGAGCACTGACCTGAATGTTAGACAGTGAGTGGGCAGATGACCTCCCTACGTGGTGGCCCTGACAGACAGTGAAGAGGCTGATCTACTCTGAGGACATCCCTAGGTCTCAGCATCCAGCTGATACCCAGAACACAGGGCCAAAACTCCTACGGCCTAAGTCTTGGCTTCCATTCAACAGCTCATTCTTACTTTATTCCTCAGAGTCTCGGTTTCTTCTCCTACGGGAAGAATGTGTAAGTCTAAAATGGTGCTCTGTCAAATCAAAAAGATCGCCCTGCATTGTTAAACGTGTCTATTTCTTTCTTTCATTGCCCAGTTGACTCTCCCCCCTTACCTACCAACACACACATAACACAAGGCAGAATGGACAGGGAGGTGGTGGTACGCAGGGGTGTCACCCACCAGGATGTTGGCAGCAATGACATCAGGATCATCACAGACAGATTCCACAAAGAATACCTGGCCAGGGAGGGGAGGCAGTGATAAATGAGTCAAAAGTGCCCAGGCTGTTCATTAACAGCCCCGCCACAGCCACCACACCCCCCCGGGGATTTTTTTTCACGAAAGTGGCCTTCAAGGCCTCTTCATTTAAAAACAGCTCCTACCACATCACCAGGGCCTCAGACATACAGGCTAAGAAAGGACCTGAAAGAAAACACTCAAGGACTGGGGGTATTTCCGAAGAAAAGAAAAGCGGATAGCCGACCCTGTCCTCCTCACCCACCGGAGTCAAAGAGATCCTCACGTCCCTCTTGACTTCCCACCGCCACTCATCCCTCTCCTCCAGCAGGGAGCCAAAGCCTACCTTGAAGGAATTCTCCTTGGCAAAGTTCAAAATCATGTCCCTCCTCTCCCTAGTCGTATTGGTGGCATCAAACACCTGGGGAGAGAGGCCGCAAAGTAGACAAGTGGGCAGGGAGAACTGGAATCCCACCAAGGCAGACTCCTGGTGAGGCTGTGCAGTCTCTCGGGTGGATATCAAGATGGGGAAGAGGCAGGGAAGGCTTACCGCGATCTGCCCGCTCTCCTCAGTGAGGTATGCCTTCACATCTTCCAGCGCCACCAGAGCACACTGTCTGCCGCGAGAACGGAGGACATCAGTGAGAGCAGTACCCGACCAAGCTCAGGTACAGCCAGAGACACGAACAGCTGGGTTGCGAGAGGAGTCACATCCCTTCCCACTTAGTTTTCCCAGCCAAAATTTTCCCCTAACTGGACTTTTCAGCTTCCCCACTGAGGTTTTTAGACTATCCTGTATTTTTCCCATTCCCCTGCCCCATGCATATAAAGTCTCACTCTACAGATTTACCCTACGAACACACATGCTTCTCCCTGAGCCTGTTCTGCTACCTACCCAAGCCCAACGTGACCTGTCTACCAAATAATCTCCAGTTAAAATCCCCAAAGGATATTTACTGACAGGAAAACCGAGCCCCGCCACGCCCAGTCTTGTGATGGCAGAGAAGGAGCTCACTGGGAGGTCAGGCCTAAGAAGACTCACTTGCGGATCTTCATGGCCTCCTCATTGTCGTGCCGGAAGAAGTCGTAGGACTTATAGGACTTGACTGCTTCACGCCGATATACCCCAAGATTAAACACTGCAGATGACACCAACAGCCCTCAGCAGTGAAACGATACAATGGCCCCACCAAAGGGGACTTCTTGGTCTAATGTCAGAGTTGCCAAGGAAACGAAAGAAAGCACCATGGTATGTTGGGAACAATACCAGATTTAGAGTCAAGTTAGATTCAAGTTCAGACGTATTAGTCCTTGAACAAGCCTTAAACTGTCTGAGTTTCAATTTCCTCAGCCACTTTGGCAATTTCACAGGAGTACTGCTAGGATTAGACAAGATGATCTATATGGAGGTAAAGCCCTATACCATCAAAGGCATGCCCTTAAATCTAGGCCAATCCACGCAGGCCAAGAGGAAACAAGTCTGTAAACAGGGAATAAATCCAGTAAATCAGGAATCAACCACTATTTCTGCCAGGAGCAGCCTGTAATCTTGATGCCAAGGAGAACAGATCTCCAGAGGCTTGGGAGGCCCAAGAACTAATCATTTCCCTTCCCAAGGAATAAATGACCTGCACCTACCTTTGGTGGGCACCCCAATCCAGTTGAGGTAGCGCGTAAGTTTCTTGGACACATAGGTTTTGCCCCGGGCTGGCAAGCCAATCATAACGATGAGAGTTGGGGAGTTGGTCATGTAAGATGCCCACGCTAGAGGGGAAAGAGAACAGAACTGAGCGACTAGGGGCTGCAGAAGGTTCGTGCACTGGGCCAGATACTTCATAGCCATAACCTCATTTAATTTTTACACACCTCCGCCAAGCCAGGGGAAGACTGGGATGGCAAATAGAGGTGCTATCAGGCCAAGCTCCTGAAAAAGCACTAAAAGGTCATGTAAATTTCCAAGAAGTACCCAAGTCAAGACACGTCTTCCCCACATGGGCAAAGTCTCCACAGAGGTACCTTAGACGGAAAGGGAGACAAAAGTGGCAAGGATTAGAAAGATGAGAACCATGGCACCTTCCTTAACAAAAGAATGTCTAATAACACAAGAATGATACAGCTGTGGAGGCACGCCTGTGCCTGGAGATTCCCCAGGGATGAGCCGGCCTGGCTCCTACAAAAAGTCCAACAGAGTTTCTATTCTGAGGATCCCCCATCTATCCCTTCAAAGCCATGAGCAAGAACTAGCCTGCCCACTGTAAAAAGACCTGGTCTCAAACTGTTTTGGCTTTTGTGCTCAGGACACAAGCTTAAGCCCGAATTTCTAAACCACAGTGAGATTTAGACTGTGGCAAAGCCTACTTGACGCAAGTTCTGACAAGACTCCTCAGGAAGCTTCATGGTAAAGCTAGCCTGCAAGGGCAGCGTGGCCAGCTGGCCTCAACAGCTGCGTAAAAGCAAGAAATCCAGAAGCAAGAACAGTCACTGGTCTATCGTTCCTGAGGAAACTTAGTTCAGGAATCCTCATGTACAGAGATAGGGCTCAGTGGACAGGTGGGGAAAACTAGATGGTCAAAGGTCAGGTGACTCGCCTAAGGATGCAGGATGGGTCATGGAAGAGCTAGCACTAGAATCCAGAGCTTGTGCTTCCTCCGCAGCCTGCTCACAGGGCTGGGCTCCTCCCTGCCCATCCTGCCACAGACGAGTGGTGGGAGAGGGGCCTCCACTGCTGCCCGCCCCTTCCCTGGGGCCCGGACCAACCGAGGTCCGGCAGGACGACTCCGGACTCTTGTGAGGGGAGGCCCCACCCAGGGATGAGAAAGGGAAAGAATCGTCTTGCTTTCCACTTCCTGGCACTGCCTTCTGGAAGGTGCCCTGCCGGGTACTGCTGCTTCTCTGTGCTGGGACAGGGTGGACTGTAAGGCTGAGAAACAACTGGGTAAAACTTAGGCGGTTGCACAGTAAAGTCATTCGCAACAGCTTTCACTGGAGAAGTGGGCAGAAGGGCCTGGGTAGAGGACAGACCTCAGAAGGAAGAGAGTTTCCTAGGGGTGTTGGGTAAGAAGTACCCAGAAACCAGAGTGGCCCCAAGTGGCGAGGGGGGAGTGGATGCCCAGACTCAGGGTCAGAGGACTTGACCTTTAGTCCTTTACCCACTGTGCACATGGACAATTCCTGGGCCTGGGCAGGGACTCCTCCAAAGCCGGCAAGGAGCAACGGAAGGGATTTTCATCTGTGTCCAAATAGGGAGCACACAGGCAGGCAAATGCCACCCTGCAGCCTCAGCTGATGTGAATCCCTGATCTCTGACTCCTGACAGGTCGGCCTGGGTACAACTGCCTCGCTTCTCAGTAGTAAAATCCTCCTGAGTCTTCACTTTCTCCAGCTCACCACCATGCTCTGCTCAATCCCCCATGATTTGTCTCATTACTTGCACTTCTGGGCCTGCTTTGTCCACAACTTCCAGCCCATTAGGCACTTCCCCTCCCTAAAGCTAAATATGAACTGAAGCTTGGGAGCTGCTCTAAAGTTGAACAGGGGACCAGCTGCTACTTGTTTACCTAACCTGGCAGAGAACACTAAGAGCAAAACAACAACAACAACAACAACAACAACAAAAAACAGGGATCTCTAAGGGTTCAAGGCTCCACACCTCCCACCTCTGGGCTTCTCATTTGCCAGAATACAAAACTAAAACACACTTCCTATTTCAAACTGCCACGTTGACATAATTAGGAACATTCTGTCCTGCCTGTTACAAAACAAAACCACTAGCACCTTAATTTGAATAGTAGATAGTTCAAGCTGGTTAATTTCAGAGACAATGTAGCATACCCCTTGGCTTATAATGGAAAGCTGTTTTAATCCTGAAATTCTCTCCTACCTTCTTTAAACAAGGTTTAACTCACTTTCTCCATTTTAAACTTATTCTCCCTCATGAACATACTTACAGGAATTGAAGGTTTGATAACTTCCCTACTACAAACAGAAACACTCAAACCCAGGGAAGTAAAAAGCTTGGCCCGCAATTCCACAGTAGAAAGTCAAGGTCAGGGCTTTGACCGGACTCCTGGTTTCATGACTGCCCCATCAGTCCCAGCCACCAGCTGCTGTCAGCACCTGGTCAAGGGAGCCATGTGGTAAGCATGACTAAATTTTCTAATTTAATCCTGAAAGGTAGTCTAGTAGGTCAGTGGTTCCCAGCCTTTTCATGAACAAGGCTTTCTTCCACTATTTGTTCTAAATAGGCCCAATATTTTTAAAATATGCAACCTATTAAAATGTGTTTCATTTGTTATTTTTTTCATTCTTGAGAAGTCATAAAACTGCTAATTATCTCCTGCTGTTTGATAGGCATGAGATATCCAAGTTCTGCGGCTAAACACTGAGAAAGTTAACGTTTTAATGAATCAGCGCAGCCCTTTGAAATATTAAAAATAGCTAATAATATAGAACTTCCACCCATGCCCTTTGAAATATTAAAAATAGCTAGCAATACAGAACTATTTAGGAGAATAAATTAGTAATGCTGATCAACATTTCAAATGTGTCTTTCCTCCTATTACTTCTGTAGGAAAAATTGCTAGCACACACATGCTAAGGTATATGGGCAAGGATGCTCCTGCAGCATTGTTTGTGATGGTGGAAAACCAAAAACAGGGCAAATGTCCACCAGGGGGAGGCTGGCATATCCCTAGAATGCAATACTATGCAGAAAGAGGTAAATCTGGATTTACAGACACACACACACAAACCCCTCCACAATATAGTAAGTTAAAAAAAAAAAAAAGGAAAATAGCAGAACAGAATACAGTATGAACCTGTTTTCATTAACAGAATACACCAGAAGATGTCGGGAAGAATCAAACTTAACAGGAACAGGAGAAATTGTGAGAGATTTTTTTACTTTTCACTTTCTCTCTGTTTTGTTTGAATTTTTCATGAACACATACTGCTTTTGTCACTGGGGAAAGGTACACATGGGAACTTGTCTGTTTCAGACCTACTCAAAATCTCAAAGAAGAAAAGAAACAAAGAAAAGCATATACACACTCACTGCTGTCCCCACCTGCCTAATTCCTGAGGTGCCTTTAAGATGCCCTGAAACCAGTCATCTGAGCACCTTACAGGCACCTCGGCCAGCAACCGCCCATCACCCCCATCCCTGGAGCAGCTGAAGTTCCAGTAATGCTCCTTTGGAGGTTTTGGCTCCCTGAAGTCCTTCTCCAGTCCTCCAGCTCAGGCACTTCCCAGGGTGAAGCCAGCCAACACAGGTGTAATTGGCAGCAAGGGGATAACGGCTGAGCTATTAATAAAGCAACTGCTGGGTGTGAGCACTAAGCAGCCAGGGGAGCATGCTCCAACACACAGGAAAGCAATGGAGAGAAGTAAATAAACAAACGTGTATTTTCATGACTGTATTTCTCCTTTGACTATGGCTGCAGGAGTCTCCCAGTCCAACCCATGAGGGAAGAAGAGAAGGGGGTAAATGAATGATGGTGGAGTCAGGACAACCTCTCCCTCCACCCCCCAGATGCTCCCAGTTGGGGAGAAGAGGGTGGAGCTTGGAGAGGAGAAATCAGAGCGCAGAGCAGGAATTAGAGTCTAGAGGATAGAAAGGAGACCTGGGATTACTGCCTCTTTGACTATCGAGAGCCCTCAACGCAGAAAAACTGCAGAAGAGTTTGAATGGCACGAGGCAGGTTTCTGTGGAGAATACAGCTGACGCCGGGCACTGTGCAGCCCATGTCGCCACCTACTCTCTGTACTCTTTTGGATCAAATGTCCCAATAACACAAATGCACCTCTCTTTAGTGCTCCCAAATCTGGGCTATGATATTGTCAAGCAAGAGGAGAAAACATTCTTTACTGAAAACCTAATTCTTCATAGGGCTCTTATACATAGTGAGCTCCCAGCACAGCCATTTACAGTATAATTCAATTTATGTGCAATGAAAAGTCACCAGCAAAAAAAAAAAATAATAATAATAATACGCTTTAGCTCTATAAACACTCTTCTAAGTGTTTTCCTATATTTACTCATTTAATTCTCACATCGCTCTAGGGGAAGATAGTATCAGTATCCCCATTTTATAAATAAGCAAACTAAGGCACAGAGAGAATAAGCAACTTATTCAAGGGCACACAGGTAGGAAGGAGTAAAACCAGGATTCAAACCCGGGCAGTCTGACTCCAAGGGCTGCACTCAAACATCACGCTATACTAGTTATCTCCCATGGGGTACTTGCCCTGGGTACCTGGCTTCCTGCCCTGGCAGAGGAAGGAGACCCTAATCATACAGGTGTGCCAACCCCAGTATCACATACAAAAAGCTGCCTCTGTTGCAGTGCAAAGCTTAGCAAGCTTCATCAGTGCTAGATAAAAAGAGATTATCATCATTAATCATGAGACTGACAAGTACACAACATCAAGGTCGAGACTCTGGGGAAAGCTTTGAAAAGGACATGATTCCAGGTCTCATGCTGGTTGGCTGTTTCCACCTGCTATATACATGACCACTGAAGTGAGAACTGACTGACAGGGTTCCAGAGGAAAGGTGCATCTGGAAGCAAGGGCAAGGGTCAGCATTCCTTGAGGTTCCCCCCAAATTGTAAGGGCCAGTTGCCCAGAACTTTTTGCCCATACAGGCTACAATGAGGGTTAGGAATGCAAATGCAAGGGGAGAAGAAATGAGGCTTCATTTCTCGGCAAACCCACCTGCTATCTCTGTCTAAAGAACTGGCATGGAAACGCTCCGGTGAAACCTGTCCCCACAGGAATGAACCTATAGGAAAAATTGCTTGCAAAGTGCAAAGGCTAACCCTGTGGAAAAGCAGGGTGCCCAAGTGAGAGTGAGAGGTCAGATGTCAGACCTGACTCCCCCTCAGGCCTGCTGAAATGAACTACTACTGGCTCTTACTGCAATTTCTGCAGTGAGCAGCACCTTCACAAAACGTAGCCCAAAAAATGAAGGGAAACTGTTAACAGTATCAGCCCTAAGTAATCCCTGCACCTGCCACTCTGCCTTAATCACTGAGTGTGTAACTTTCAACATCAATCGAATGTGCAGATCCCTCCACGAGACAGTCAAAGAAAGCAGTAAGAAAATGTGGGGATATACCAGCAGTCTGGCCCCAGTGATAGACACTTCACCGGGCCTACTTGTTTCACACAAGAAATTCCCCTTGTAGACTTGGTTTTAAATTCCCATGTCAAAGAATTCTCTCTCACTCCCAACAAGCATCAAAAGTCTAGGATTACAACTATATTCCCAAGATAAAAGTCTGGGAGGGAGCAGCCCCTCCTCTTTCCCCAGACTCACAACATTTCTTCTCTGACATTCGAAGATTGGAGGCTTTGGTTTCATAGCTGTTCTGTTCTGATGAAGATGCAGTATTCCCAGACATGGCAGTTCTTCGGGAAATGTCTGAAAGGGACAAAAGGAATGTAAGGAAGGAGACACACCTCAAAACACCCAGGGAAGAGGACGGGTGTAATAGAAGTGAAAGAATCCTGGGCCGAGTCCAGTCCAGCCCTCTTGCTCTGGGTTAATAGCTACATGCTCTTTGATAAGTCCTGCCTAGCCCTGTTTCCTCATCTACAGACTCAGTTGTACTAGAATCTTGCCTTTTTAATGCTGACTTAGGAGTTGCATTCACATAAATTAGCTCCTTCAATCCTTCCAATAATCCTTCCATAAGGCATATTTTGCCACCACTCTTACTTTCCCCCAATTTACAGGTTGAAAAACTAAGTTTAATAAAATTAGGTGGCTTATCCAAGTTCCTTCCTGACCTCAGACTTTAGTTTAAAAAACTGGGGAGAGTAATGGCAGAAGTCGGGGGTGAGATGGGTTGCAAATAGATCGAGTTCATTTATCATACAGTCATTGCAGTCCAATGGCAGGATCTATTCCTGACAAAAATGGGAGAAGTGGGGGAAATCTCAAACATGTTCCCTGAAGGAAAAACTGTAACTGGACTTCGTGACGACCCTAGCGCGTCACCATTTCTCCTCTGGTGTTCCCATTCTCACGCCCTTGCTCTGCACCCTCTTCCCACCCATCCCTTGGCTCACAGTCTATAAGGATAATGGGGCCAAAGAGGTGGTAAATGACTTCCCCAAGGTCACCTGCTTAATAAGAAGTCCTGACTCGAACCGGGGTGGGATACCCTCGCGCTCACGCCCCACACCCAGACAAGGGGCTCGTGAGGACCGAAGGTCCTACTGCTTCAAGGACCTTGCACTGTTCTTCCACTGACCACACAAATCCTCCAACCCAAGCACCAGCCGCCGCTCCCGGTCCCAGAACGTCTGCACTCCCAGCAATGCCGGCACTTCCCCGAAAACGGCAAGGCATCACCATCCCTCACCTCATCCCGGTGCACGCAGCTCCCCGCCCTCTCCCGCCCGCCCCGGCCTTTCGAGGCGTCGTACAGCCACCGCTCACCCTATGATCCCTCCTAAGCTCCCTCCCGGCAGCGGCCCCGGTACTTGTCCCGTTAGGCTGCGGACGGGAGCTGACACACTGTGGCCCGGGCCCCGCACACCAGTAGCCGGCAAATCACGTGCCCCCGTCAGGCTCCGCCACACGGGCGTCGGTCCTCACCTGGAGAGAATCATCGGCCAATCCAGCGCCCGCAGGCTCCCTGGGGCGGGGCTCAAATCGGAATCGCTGACGCTGACTCCCGAAGGTGGAAGAAACTGTGAAGCCGAAAGATCGCAAGCTCCCAAGTTTCCTCGCACTGTGGAGGTTGGTTGCATCGTTGCTAGGCAACTCATCGGGCTGGGGGCGGGGTTAATGAAATGCATGACGTCTTTTTCATACTCTCGCGAGAGTGGACGGAACAGACGTCTTGAGGGGATGTGACTTTTTCGTGACGGGAAAACGTTGTGGAGGTTAACGCTTTCCTGCCTGAATCCCAGAGGGACCTCGTTAGATCCATAAATTGGAACGTAAACTTTAGAAGGTGGTGCTTTGCTAAAGTAAGATACCACCGTACTTGAGCTGATTACACCTTAGGGTGTTTGCATCTCCTTCCCATTGTCCAGACACTGTAACGTAAGAAAATCAACTACTCTTACTGCTGAACTGGGAACTTCCCTGGACACATCCACATACTCCAGTGGTCTTCTAATTGTTGCCTTTATTCTCCCTCTACCTCCTACGCTATACCATCTGTTCTGGTCTCCTTGAAAAACCAGAAAAGGAAAATTGCTTCAGCAAAAAATCGGGTCACAAAAGGGGGCAAAAGAGGCAAAGCTTCCATATAACTTAGAGGTAGAGAGAGGCTTTTATATAGTAGAGGTGAGTTTGCATTATTTCGAGCGAACTTTTCACAGTTGCCCCCAGGCCCTTCTGATGATGCTTGATGCTGTTCATAAACCCACTCCACGCAGGCGTGCTTCTTCAGATCCAGGATGTAAAAAGAACAAGGAATGTGGATTTCTTGGAAAAGAGATAAATTCAGAGATGTCTTTATTCCTCCTTCACCTGGGGATTAAATTCATCCTTTAAAACAGCTCAACTAGTATCTCCTTTTTGAAGTTTTTTACAACTCCCAGTGTGTATGTTATGGTTGCCTTATCTGCACCAGTACAACTGCCTTTATCCATTCAGCAGGTATTTATTGAGCACTCATTTGAGGCACAGTCCTTGGTTCTAAGGGATACAGGGTTGGGAAAGGTCACATAATCTAGCATTATCACGTGGCTGTGAAATTCAATGGTTATGTACCTTTTACACTCCACCCTCTCTCCCCATGACAGTACTTGTAATACTGAAGGCAGGAATGGAGTCGTCTTCATATTAAGCCCAGGGCCTGAACTGGAATCCGGATGACACACATTAGTCCTCTTCTTTCCTCCTCCTTATACGGCTACCACCCAAATGTAGCAATTGCCCTAGGCCCAGATGCTGACCTCATACTGCACTTTCTGATGTGGCAAATGGACGTTTTCAAGTTACAGCGTCGAGGTGGCAAGGCCAGTCCGGCTTCCTTAACCTCAATGAGTCAATGCTTGCTGCAGCCATGATTCCTAGTCACGAGTGTTTGCTTGTTTTTGACAGGTCTTTTGACTCACTGACCATTCTTGGCATTCGTTTGCGTTCTGAACTATGACTCTATTTCTCACGGTGACGGTGTAGTTGGGAAGCTCCAATTTAATAATTTCCGATCTCACTAAGTGCAAGGTTACATTCCGATGTACCCGATTCAGGAACTCCTTCCTCCGCCCTCTTTCCTTGAGCATATATGCTGCCAAAGCACAAGGCACCTCACTCACTCTACAGGTAGCAAAGCCGCCTGTACTTTAGGAATACGGATAAATCTCCATCCTTTGGCTCCCTGGGGTTCGCCGCAGTGAGTTAGTTGAGAGTTCGCGCTTCTTAAAGTGCTAAGGCTTACGCTGCAAGAAAGTATCGCGAGATCTGTGGCCACCAGCGATTTCTCGCGATGTTTGGTCCGGCAAAGGGTGGCCATTTTGGAGTCCATCCGGCGGCTGGTTGCCCCGGCGGCGTCGGCCAACCTGCTGCCGGGACCAAAGCTGGCCCCACGGGTGTCTGGCCTGTGGGCAGCTGGACCGACACGATGTGGCGGCTCCGCTGCAAGGCCAAGGATGGCACCCATGTTTTGCAGGGGTTGTCTAGCCGAACCCGAGTGCGGGAACTCCAGGGCCAAATTGCCGCCATCACCGGGATCGCCCCCGGCTGTCAGCGAATCCTCGTCGGATACCCGCCCGAATGCCTGGATCTCAGCCACGAGGATACCATTCTTGGGGATTTGCCCATCCAGTCAGGTGAGGGAATTGAACCTGGGACCAGGGAAAGCCCTGGGAGGACAGAGAGGGGCGTGGGGGAGAACAGAGAACTGGTCTGTGGGTCAGTTGGGTTTGAGAACGGGGATAAGGATAGGTTAAAGAACGGAGAACTCTGACGGAGACCGGGGCAAGTGTGGGCTAGCAACTCCTCGATTTTCTGTATGGTTGAAAGAGAGAGGGAGGGCCCAACCTATATGAGAAGCCCAGAGCCTCGGAGTCTCCCCTTCCTCAGTTTGTTTCCTAGCCTACCTTGAAAATGTCTCATTCATTTTGTTTTCCTTCTGCATCCACAAAAGTCTAAAAAACTAAGATCTATTTTTTCTGTCCTGGTGGCTCTTTCCCCTATAACCTGAAAGAAGATAGCAGGTCTGAAGGATTCAGGACACTTTTTTGCTTCCCCAGTTGGTTTTTGCAGTCACCTTCTCATATACTTAAGATAAATAGGTTATACTCATTTTAGAGTATGGTTTTACACATCCACTGGAGGCCCTTTCAGATTCTAAACAATTGCAGTTATTTCTGTCCAATATTAAAACTTGAACAGCAATATTGATCATTAAAAGCTTTCAGCTGTTGTATCAAGGATCCTGTAAACACTAAACAGGGTGGGTATGTTAAGTTTCAGAAGAACGAGAACCCCCTAGTGGTCTAGTCGAGGGTAAACACTTTTTGGAAGATTGGTGCTTTTAAAATGCAGAGAGGAAGCATTAAGGAAATTTTGTTCTTGAAATGTATCTTTTTAAGTTAAGTATAAAGGTGTATAACCAGGGATCCTTCTCTAAATTGGTATGCAGCCTAAAATGTTTTTCTTCTTTGTTCCGTTTTCATCTTTATGGAGATTGAGTGAACAAGAAGTGTTACTGGTTGCCTGTTTGCAAAGCTGTATTCTCCCTAGTAACCCAGTTTATACTTCAACTCCTCTGTTTGTAATTTACAAACTTGGCTAGTGAACAACCAATTTCATCTGTAATTTCTCTGCAGTTCTGGATTTGTTTTATTTTTAACAGGCGACATGCTGATCGTTGAAGAAGACCAAACCAGGCCCAAAACTTCACCTGCATTTACAAAACATGGTGCTCCTAGTTATGTCAGGGAAACTTTGCCTGTGCTTAGCAGAACTGTGGTCCCAGCAGACAACTCTTGCCTCTTTACCAGTGTATACTATGTTGTAGAAGGAGGAGTCTTGAATCCAGCTTGTGCCCCTGAGATGAGACGCCTCATAGCACAAATTGTAGCAAGTGATCCAGACTTCTATAGTGAGGCAATCCTGGGAAAAACAAATCAAGAGTACTGTGACTGGATCAAAAGGGATGATACTTGGGGAGGAGCTATTGAGATATCAATTTTGTCTAAATTTTATCAGTGTGAAATATGTGTAGTGGATACACAGACAGTAAGAATTGATCGTTTTGGGGAAGATGCAGGATATACCAAAAGGGTCCTGCTTATATATGATGGCATCCACTATGATCCACTTCAGCGTAACTTCCCTGACCCAGACACCCCGCCTCTGACCATTTTCTCCTCTAATGATGATATCGTTCTTGTACAAGCACTGGAATTAGCAGATGAAGCTAGAAGAAAGAGACAATTTACTGATGTAAACCGCTTCACCCTGAGATGCATGGTATGTCAGAAGGGATTAACTGGACAAGCAGAAGCAAGGGACCATGCCAAGGAGACAGGCCATACCAACTTCGGAGAAGTGTGATCTATCCATGTGGAGGATTGCCGCCTACTACCTCACAGATCCAGAAGGCTCTGGGTTTTCCAATAAGCTATTCGTAACCCTAAAGAACAAAAGGACACAATGCTTAAACCGTCTTTTTAACTTAAAGCCACTAAGACACTGAAATTCCTTGTTAAGATTAAAATTAGTGTGCAAGTTTACAGATGTGTGTCTACAGTGGTGATACATGCCCTTTCTCTGCTGGGGTGACAGAATAGGTGGTCCTTGCTACCTACTGACATTACCCTGAAGATTTGAATTTTAGTACTATAAACTAGCACCCAGCAGCATTTACCTGTAGAGGAAAACAACTTCGTATTTTGAGTAATGCGGAAGGCCTCAGTAGAGGCCACTGGACTTAAACCACAATGTCTCTGTAATTGAGTCCTTTTAAAAACTCTGATTGAATTAGTTTCTAAATTCTGAATTGATTCCTCAAATGAAGATACTCAGAATTGTCAAAACCGATTTTATATTACAATTTGGTAGCCTTTATAAATGTGTACTTAACCAGTTATAAGTACATTACAAGCAATTTTTACAGGGATGAGTGTGTTCCTTGAGAATGTTACCTAAGGAACAGATAGTGCCCAATTTAGGATTTCTAGTATATAAAAGTAGAATGTATGAGGGAAAAGGTGCCTGAGCAGCTTACTAAAGCTTTAAAAGACCGTTGGCCTCGTGTTTTAATGCAACTCATTTATTGATGTTCGTCACGTTAGATAAAAATTTTAAATTAAGCAGGGTATTTATTTTTTTAATTGAAGTTTCTTGAAATTTGCTGATTTTTGGTTTTTTACCTAAAGATTTGTCTGGAGGGATTAACTTCCTCAGCTTTTTCTCCAACTCCTAAAAAAACAGCCTTTGTCTAAAATGATAATACTGTGCTTTGATTTGGTTTTTGTGAGATCTTTTGTTTACCTAAATAGTATTTTTTTCCATGCTAGCCTTATTTGGCCACTAATGCTCTTTTGAATAATTTCACATTTCTGCAAGTTAGCACTTTGCCTATCTACAATCTTGTACTTTGATTTTTGAAGAGTTTTAAAGTAGTTGGGATAATAACATTGAATGAATTTGTTTCACTTCCAAAATACGACAATTTTTAAATCCTTGCCTTATTCAGCTTTTTTGAAATTCTGCTTCTTCCTAATATTAGATGTGTAGTCATTTGCTTGGTGGGCTAAGCTGCAAGGCACACCCTCTAAAATTAGCTTCACTCAGATCTTCCAGATAAAAGTTTTCTACCTCTTTTTCTTAATTCTTCTGAAGATCAGGGATGCTAAATTATAATTTGTTATGTATTATCTCACAAAATGTGAAGAGGCTTAATGTTGTGAAGTTTCGTTATCTGGTCTCTTTTTTTGATGAAGTATCATTTACAAAACCAATGGTATACTTTAAAGCACTTCTCTTTCAGCATATCTTCTTGGTGAATGTTTTAAAATTGAGATTTACTTTTAGCACTTTCACTTGGTGGAGGTGGCCATATAAAAAATTAAGGAGCATGTAAACAATTTAGTGGACAAGTTCCTTTAAGGAAGAATTCACAAAGTATGCTTGAAATCATTAGGTGACATTTCTTGAGTACCTATTTTGTGAATAGCTGCTTTAGGCATTATAAGTTATGGTCAGTGTAACTTAAAAGAGTTTAATTTTCTATTTTACTGAGCCTTAAAAATAGCACTTGTGAGCTTGCGATACTTAATGTTTGGCAATCATAATATATACAGATGACTATGTTTGAAGATCTCTTTGTACCTGGCTGTCATTTCGGTCTAAAGATTTTTGTATCTCTTATTTCCCTCAGAAAATAATTACATTTAAAACTAGAAGTTAAGAGTATATCACTGGGTAGCATCCATCAAATTGAGCTTTAGACGTCATTATGCATAGAGCTAGTTCAGGAACCAAATTTGACGTTTGCTTACTGGAATTTTAGAGAAATCTGTTAATGCAACAAATATTTATTGGGTAATTTACAATGTACCAAGCAGGTATTGATATGTTTTCCAACATAAATTTCTGTCACTTTAAAATTAAGTATATTTTACCTACACCGGATTAATTTAACAAATAGAAATAGAACCTGATATTTTATAAAATTAAACCCCTTCATTTTCAGTGTTTTTGTTCCCATATTTAAGCTTATACTTCTTAGCAAGTGTCAAGTATTTATTCTGGGGATCTTACTCTATTTTACTTGTTACCTTGGTTGTCCATTCACCAACTGGACACCGATAACTCAGTCAAATGGCTCTCAGTAATAAGTTATAAATTAATCAGTTGCTGAAATTCAGCACTAGGACTTGAATGTTCTGATCATGGAAAATCCAAGATGATGCATTATCTGCAGACAATTTGATTTAGTTATTGAGGATTCAAAACCTAAACTTGTGCTCTTTCTAAACTCAAGCTTGTAAACCTCACAGAATCTAAAGATTTTTTTACTGCACTTATTAGAGTCTTGAAATTAGTTTATTAATGTGTGTAAATTCTAATCTTCAGAATTTTGAAAACTATGGAGTTAGTACTTGCAACAGGATCAAAACTTTTTCTTAAATTTGCACTTGAGCAGAATGAAACCCTTCTTCCTATTTATTCCATTTTTGAGTGCCATACAAGAACAGTTTTTTAATTCAAATGAGGAGAGTTTACATTAGTGGCTGAATGAATGAAGATTGCGCTTTCCTGTCCCCCACCCTCTTTTCTCTTATTCTTCTTTCTCTTACTCTTCTTTGGATTTAGAGATCCGATGTAGGGCGGTGAAGATGCACTTCTCGGTAGAATGTTTTCAGAGGTTAAAATTACTATCCCTGGTAATTTTGTGATGTGATAGCCATATAAGGACATCAGTGTGGTACATCTTTTGTAATCGTTCCTAGTTGATTTCTTAATTATTTCCCATGAAATATTATTAATATTATTATTTCCATGAAAAATGAGCGTAGTCGAGGGGTACCCTTGAAAGTTTGGCTGCTGGTCAGCTTGACCCTGTTGGCAAAAACTAATACAATCATGCCAGTTGATTATTCCATGAAGTTCAAGCCCCAGCAAAGTCATTATCAGGACTGCAGTAATGTGTTATCTCTCTATAAATGCCCCTAAGTGCCCATGCCCAACTTGCTTATCTAGCATATGCTTTCTATCCTGTGTAGGCATTAAAACATCTATGTTGCAAGTTGCCCTAGCTAAACATAGTTTTCTGTGTCTTTTTTGAAAAAGTTAGAATGAGGAGTATGTAAAATTAGCAGAATAATTGTTTTCTTTATGGATCAGGTGGCCTTCTTAAACTTTCATATATTAAGATTTATGTGCTTTCATGTGTTAAGACACACGTTTGTTATTATTTGCAGCACTTTAAAAAAAAAATGAAGTAAAAGTTTACATGTTAGCCCTCTCCAGGGATCTTGCTAAAGGCATTAAAATATAATTCTTGAGCTGCTAACAATCAGCTCTTCTTAACAATTGCCATCAATGTATAGTGTATCCAGTGGTACAACATTCTGGTTTTTGATAATAGTGGAACTTGATTTCAGTAACTTAGGGGCGTGCTCTGTGCCCTAGCATTCAAAAAGTTACCTGTTTCTATAATATGATTATTCTTTCTCATTCATTGTACAGTGCAGTATTCAAATTTGTCCTTGTAGCACAAAGATGACTATACCAATTTGGAAAAGATCAGATTCTTAAAACTCTTCATTTGTTTCTAGGCAAACTTACTTTAAGGGAGCTGATTTCTTAGCCTTAAAGGTGTCATTTTTAAGTCTAAAGTGAAACACTTGATTTGAATAAGCTAGTTCATTAAAGATGTTTTCTCACTAAGAGTTATAATATTGCAATACATTTAATTCAGCTTAGACTATAAAACTTGCCCGATTCTGGGAAAGGGTTTTATTTGTTTTTTTTCTTTTCCAAAACTTAGCTGGCATTTTGTTTACAGTGCTTTGAATATTTGACTTTGAAGAAATTGTTGCATTGATACTGAGTTGAGTGCTGATTCAGGTCTTGGTCCATATGAATTTAAAGGAGATTGCTATTTGAGATTGAAGAGAAAGGGGGATAAAGTACCACTTAAACAGAAGAGATGCTCAGTTGGATACATTCCTTAGTCATGAATAACGCTTTTTGAAAAATTTTTCAAGCAATGCATTGTGTCCTCCTAACCCTCGCCCATTTCTTGGCATAGAATGTAGCAGGGCCATAACTGAGAAGCTTGTCGTTAATGTATAAACCATGAATAGAAGCATTTTGCTGTGATGCCTTTTTATACTTGTCTTTTAAAAATACCCACATCTGGGAGCTTAGGGATGTGAAGATATGATTTGGTTAAGTTGTGGGTAACAGGTTAACCTAAGAAAGGTTGAGAATTTCTACTAAGATTACATGAGCCCAATCTTAGACCTGGTATAGGATATGCAGTAAGCTGTAACCCATAAGTTACTTGAAAGGACCAGGGGCACCTAATTCTTGTCAGGTTTCCAGTTCACCTTGGTGCCATTCATGACTCAAGCTGTTTACAGGACATATAATTTCCTTAGCAAAGAGTAATCTTTTCCCTTTAAAGAAGTATTGAACTCAGCTTAAAATGCAAAATAAATATATAGAAGTTTGTTAAAAGGGATAGAGAATGAGAGTAGGCCTCTCTTTCCTCCACTCCCTGATGGAGTGGAGGCGAGGTGGAGATTTCCTGAAGCAAGAAGGAAAGCCTGGGTTGTCAAATTTAGAGCTTAGAACATGACTTGAAAAAGTAGTAGGTAAGGACAAAACAGAAGGAAGTTCTGTTTCTTGGCCTATTTTTCATCATTAAGATGGACAGTGTTTTCTTGTTTTAAAAGTGTTCTTTTGTCTATTTGCCAGCATCTTTTTCACAGTTAATGCACTGCTGCCACCTGGGAAATGTCTGATTTCATTTTGTACAACTTTGTGTGGTTTTGCCATTGTTATTGAGATGAAGCGATTTTATTTATGAGGTCTGTGATTTTAAATACCTAATGCTGTATGAAGTGATTTGTTTTGAAGAAATAAATGATGTGAAAATACTGTTGTCTGAGCATATTTTGGGGTGAGGACAGGACCAGTGAACAGCCGCTGCACTCAAGTTACATATTCATTACCAAAAGCTAGTGGACCACTGCTTTGAATAGGGTACCAACATCTGCCAAATCTCACTCTGTAGGTGGAATCTTAATGACTTTGACAGGAGTAACTAAACGTGTTTTCTTCTTCTTGACACCAGAGGGCATTTGAAATTTTCCTTCCTTGACTCCAAATTTTCGGGTATGCAATCAGCTCCCGAAAGGTGTAAAGTCAGTGTCTATTGCTGAGTAATTGTGGGAAACCTAAGTGGTGCCTTTTTGTTTATAATAGACTAAGATCTACAAGATCTTAGATCTGTTTGGATACCCCAGCATCTCTGTGGAAGAATTCTAATCTTACTTGAAACAACACTGGAGTTAGTAGAATTGACCGGAATTTAGACTCTAACTTGAACTACTTATCCTTTCCTTCTCACTGAAGCTTAAAAATTCTGGAAGTGGAACCATGATGTAATCTAATCAGTTTGTGCACCAGGACAAAATACATTTGGGGGAGGGAGGTGGTCGGCATAAGTCTAACCTAAGAATAAGACAAGCCAAACCTCATTAAAAGGTCTGTAAGGAGTCTCATGGGCTGTGTGATGGCAGCTTGTTGAACAATTAGCTGTACCCTTAAAGCAGTGCTTCTTAAAGTGTGCTCATCATATTACCTGGGAACTTGTTAGAAATGCAAATTCTCAGAAATCCGAAATAAATGAGGCCAACAATCTGTTCTGATTCTGATGCAGGTTAAGTTTGAGAACTACCATTATAACCACGGTTTAAATGAGTCCATATCAACTTCCAGAGACCACTGATGATTTAGGTCAGTCCCATGGCCTTGGCCTCATGCAATCCCTTTTAATCTACTACTTAAAGACAGTTATTAATTTTACAGATAATATATAAATTCTCTCATAAAGAAATAATGTAAAACTCATATATCCAGAAGAAACTGATAGTACAATGAATGACAATTCAAAACTCTCAACAGGCTGAAAAACCCCAGGTTTGAATATTCATAAATGTGAAGCCCTGCCCTGAAGTTCTAAAATAGTCTATTATGTGAGTCCAACACAGGTAAAACCTGGCTCTGTAGTTGATCTGATGAAGAAATAGCAATGATATTTTAACTCAAAGTCTATCCCAACAGGGTGATGTGACTTGGGCCACAGAAACAGTGGCATTTTAATAGTTAAAAAATCTAGGGGAAAAAAAGGAAGCAATAGTATTAATGTAAACTGCTTTAGTCACATTGCATTGGGGGTTTAGATGAGGGTTTTACATGTAAAACAATGAAAAACTAAAGTTTGGCAGCTGTCATACGTGATAGCTGAAGGAACTGGAGAAGAGAAACGAGATAGGTCAATGTGACAACTTCACATTCTGGGAAGCATTGTGTGAAAGATGAAGTAGATTTATTCTCTAGAGGAAAGAACAGACCAATAAGGGGTGAATATTGCAAAATAAAATTTACCATGAAAACCTAATACAAATACTTGAAGCTCAAGTATTGTGATAAGCCCCCTGCGTTGTGAGAAATAGAGCTAAAAGTAATTAGGTCCCTGACATCTTGAAAATTTTGTTTCAAGGGCTAGTTATGAAATAAATACTTACAAAAAGAACTTCTTCTCTAGGGGAAAAACAATTTTTCCCTGATTTGTTTTTTCCTCTCTACCATCCCATTAGCGTTTAGAAAGGAGTGCTTTGTGCTGATTTAGTAATCCAGCAGGGGCTACAGAGAGGACTTACATATTCGGCAGTAGTATACACTATCCTTGTCTTACTATATCTCTAAGTCAAAAATGAGAGGTTCAGGAATAGAAATATAGGCATCCCAAATACTTTTCCTATTTAAAAAATTGGTTCTAATGTGGATTGCCTTTATCTGTATTGTTTATAGATAATTTTGAGGGTATTTGTCTGATGGAATCAAGTGCCAGAGTATCGTGAACATACTTCCCTAAGCTCACTAAAGTTATGATTTCCCTATGTGTGAGTTAAAAAAAAAAAAAGTGAAGAATTCGTGAGCAACAAGCTCTGAACAAATCCTTTCTCTGCTTTTGTGACTGCCTCTTACCTGCTTCTCTGCCTTTCTGTCCTCTAAAATTCCTTCTGTACACCAAGAAGAGTTTTCTGATCTTATTGATGGCATTTCTCTGTATTCAATTGTTGGGCTTCATTAGTGAATCTTTAGACATTAGAGCAGGTGTCACAGTGACTCAGCCATGTTCTAAAGCCCTGCAATTGAATAATTGCCGTGGGTTGAAAGCTATGAATTTGAAGTTTGAAGCTTACTGAAGCTTACTTCAGTCAATGCTGAAGTTAAATACAAAGTATGGACAAAATTATTCCTGATAATCCCTAAATCGGCTCATAAAGTAGAGCATATAGATATCAGCATAACAGTAAGTCTGACACAGCTTGTGTTGAAAGAGTTCATGCTCACTCCTCCAGGGCAGCTCTTTGAGTTCCCAACCTACAGCAAGGGCCGTTCACTAGATCCCATCCATTGGTGGATCCTGGACTCCAATCCCTGATCCCCTGCTTACATGAAGCTGTCAGAAGCACCCCTCAGGATCTCAGCCACCCATTCTGGAATAGAGAAGTATCTCCAGGGGAAAAGTCCCAAATATTGGGTGCCCCACACCTGACCTCTATCTTCACCCTGTTCCAAGACTGGAAATTCTTCAAATTCTGCACTATATTTTTAGATCCCCACTGCTTCAGCAAGGGAAGTTTGTTTGAATTACCTAGTACAATGTTACATGATATGGAAGTCCTCAGCAGCACCTTTCACGTGATAAACAAGAAACAGCTGCCATAAAATCTGTATTTAAAAAAAAAAAAGAAGGAGGAGGAGAAATAATCTTGGAAATATCAGGTATGAAGCAAATGATGTGATAATATGATTTTTCTGTCATCAATGGTGGAGGGATATCGTAAGAATTTGTCAGTGTTTTTTTTTTTTTAAAAAGTCCAGACTTTTTTCAAGTAACCATGAATATTTCTAGCACAATTCATTTCAATTCTGTTGGATATTTATATTGAATTAAGTAGAAAATATGTCCCTTATGGAATAAGAATAATTGTCTCTAGCCATACCACCCTGAATGTGCCCGATCTCATCTGGGATAAGAATAGTTTTTTAGAGTCTATTATATAGGATATTTCACAAAATTATTCATCCTAATTGTGCATGGGACATTACACCTATTAGAATTCCAAACTTTCTTCTACTGTGACTTAACTCTTTTGCATTGGAATTGAGAAGTCTTTTTCTTAGGAATTTTATTGGCTTGAATTACTTCTCTTGGAGCTTGAATATTATGGAATAAACTGATCAAACCAAGGTTTTAAACCAACGAAACTATGGAACAGACTCTGAATTATGTTGACTTCTGCCAAAGTGACCCTTCCCATTAGATCCATCCTTTATGATCCAGCCTTATTTTTCTTACTCTTAATCTATAACAATGAAAACTGAGAAAATGATCTTGGATTTGGCTATAAGCAGCTAAAGTCATAGTTCATCTGTGATAAATTGTTAAGCAGTTTAATTTAACAAGCCCTTATTGAGCTATTTCTTGTACACTGTCAAATACCTTAGGATTTGAGAAGGGTAGTCATTTATTCAATAAGCATTTTTGAAAGCTAAGTTTCAGGAACTGCCCTAGGTGCTGGGTATACATGGGTTGGGGGGACACAAACAATGCTATAAAGAATTAGAAATACAGGTGTTATGAGGAGAATAATGGGGGGGGAGATTATAATTAAAAGTGGTGAATCTGGGAAAGTCTTTTTGAGAAAGTGACTAAGTTGAAACCTGAAGCATGAATAGGAGTTAGTCATTTGAAGAGTAAGAAGAGCATTCCAAGTAAGGCGTATAGCATTTGCAAACCCTATATTGCAGGAGGAAATGAAACATTTTCCAGGCCAGTCTGGCCATAGTGTGATACACAGGAAAAGAGGGACATTAGATGAAGTTTTTAGAAGCAAGCAAGGATCCAGATTTGCATCATCAATAAGCTATAATAAGCACCTACCTGAATACAGGTAAGTATTCAGGTAAGTTTCATTGGTTTAAAACCTTGGTTTGATCAGTTTACTCCATAATATTCAAGCTCCAAGAATACTTGCCACATTTTACTTGCTTGTTCATTTTATATGTGTGTCCCCAAATAGTTTGTCCCCAAGGGCAGGGACCAGTTCTCCCTTACTACGATTGTATTCTCAGTACCTAACAATGTACTGGCACATAGTGGATATTCATTACATATTTGGATGAATGAACATGTGAATGAATGGAGTCAACGTATAACTTAAGATAAAGTTATCCTAGGGTGCCTGGGTGGCACAGTTGTTTAAGCATCCAACTCTTGATTTCGGCTCAGGTCATGACCTCTGGATTGTGAGACTGAGCCCTGTGTCGGGCTCTGTGCTGGACATGGAGTCAGCTTAAGATTCTCTCCCTCTGTCCCTCCCCACCTCCCAGCTCACGCCTTCTCTCTCTCTCTAAAAAATAAAAAATTAAATAAAAATAAAAAAATAAAGTTATCCTAAGATAACTGGGAGGACATTATAGCATATTAAGGAAAGCATCAGATTTATGTTTCTCCCAAGTTCTTTCAACTGCTCTATAGAGAATGGATTGAAGGGGGCAAGAATGGAAGTGGAGGACCAGTTAGGAGGAGGCTGTTGTAGTAACCTTTTTAAGTGATGATGGCAATAATTATAATAGCACTTGTTGAGTGCTTACAATGTTGTGAGCATTTTTCATGTATTATCTCATGTAATCTTCACAGTAACTCTATGAGATTTATTGAAAGGCATAAATTCTGAAGGACAAAGAGATGGTGGGATTAAAAAACAGCAACAAAATTTTGGAAGCTAGCCAGCAGTTAACTGACCTAGCAGATTTGAAAAAGCTGATCCTATGCCAGCAACCCTACTTTTTCCATGGAGATCCCCCTCAAAAATTCAAGAATTGGTGGCATTAGTACCCCTGAAAACAGAGGTGGGGGAAAAAATCAGGAAGATGGGTAAAGAGTCTGGTTAAGGAAAACTAAGACCTCTCCGATCTTCTCTTCCACTCAGAGCAACTGAGAGCTTGCTTGCTACATCCCCTTTCAGGGTAAGTAGGGTCTCTGTACTAAAACTAAGGGGATGAAGTGATGTTTTTATACGCTAGATGCTGAGAGCAATAACCTTCCTCTGCCACTAGGCTCCAAGAACGCGAGCTGCCAGAATTATGCCCTTCAAGAAGGATATTGGAAAACTCTTCTCTGAGGATTCCAAACAGGCCATTTTGATACTAAAGATATTGGCATCAAAGATTTTCCAACCAAATGGTCCTATGAGATCACTCTCTAGCAACGTCTACAGTCAACCAGCCCCAGCTGTGCCTCAAAATTTAATTAGCTTTTTGTTGGCAAATTCTTAAATTTGAGTGGATAGCCAAGAATCATAAGTACAACTGAATACATTCTTTGATAAGAAACACAGAAGCCAAAACAAACAGGAAAAAAAAAAGTAACTTGGAGAAAATAGAGACTATAGAGGCAGAAAAACACCAACATATTTACATATATGTTCTTAAAATAATAAGAGAAAATTTTGCATCAATGAAACTGGAGAAAATGTAATAAAAATTCAGAGAACAAACAATAATTCTTAGAAATTGAAAATGCAATAGAAAGTTTTAGATAAATTTTAAGAAATTGCTTAGTAGCAAAACAAAGAGGTTGAGGTCCAGGAGATTGTACAATAACATCCAAATAATAGAAGTTCCCAAAAGAAACAACAACAAAAAGAGACAGAGAGAGGGGAAATGGATAGTAGGAATTCATCAAAGAAATAATTCAAGAAAATACGGAATGTCATGAATTTCCAGACTGGATTTACTGAGTATCCAGAATATAGACTTACTCCAAAACACATCATTATGAAAACTCATAATACTGAAAACAAAGAGAAAGTCTTAAACTTAGAATCATAGATGCTTTGGGCTTTGCAATAACAGCCCTGAAAGCTAGCAGATATTAATCTAAAATTCTGTATCCTGACAAGCTATCAATCAAATGTGTGGCTAGAATATCAATACTTCAGACATGTACGATCTTATGCACTTTCTCGGGAAACTACCGGAAAATATGTTTTACCAAACTGAGAGAGCTAACTCAGGAAAGAGGGAGATATGAGATCCAGTTACTCCAAGAAAAGAAAGAAGTGAAAGGATTTTTTCCAGTAGGATGATGAAGACAGATATGAAAATGACAGCCATGCAACAGGCTAGAGAAAAACCTATCCAGATGGAAGTAAATCAGAATGCTCTGGAAAATGTTTCTTCACGATGAAACTAATGGTATACTGCATTTGAAAGTATTGAGAGGAGACCTACACAGTGGGCAAGAATGGAAGGACAAAAAAGATAAATAGAAAAGGAAAAGTACACATAGTATCTCAGAGCCCACCTGTCATAGCATTTATTTACATGAAGAAGCAGAGAATCAAACCAGACAGTGGCTCCAGAAACACTACACCTAAGTGTTGTATATTTGAATGCTGATAGGCATTATTATTTTTTAAACTCTTTTTTAAAAGATTTTATTTATTTGATAGAGAGAGAGAGAGAGCACAAGCAAGGGAGAGGGGCAGAGGGAGAGGGAGAGGCAGGGTCCCTGCTGAGCAGGGGGCCCAACAGAGGGCTTGATGATCCCAGGACCCTGAGATCATGACCTGAGCTGAAGACAGACACTTAACCGACTGAGCGACCTGGGCACCGCCTGATGGGCATTACTTTAGTAGAAAGGTCAAAAAGATGATGTAAGAGAGAGGAATGCAAGGATAGAGTTTGTGAGATGAGATCCAGAGCACACATGGATGATGCGGTTTTATCGGAAAAACATTTTCTTTGTTGTACCAAAAGAGAAGAAGAAAATGGGTGCAAAGGAAAGCAGTTTTGTAAAAGTGATGGGAATGGGAAGGCACAGGGTAATAGTATGTCAAAAGACAAGATTTAGAAAAAATAATAAGCAAATCTGTGGCAGTAGATGGCTTGTCTACCAACATGATCTCCAAAAATGAAGTTTTTAGGGCAATTTTCTTAAGTAAAGGATTTCAGTTGCTAAAATGTTCATCATCAGTTTTGGCATTAATATATAACTACTATAATACAATAGAGGAGTTATACTCAGAAATATCTGATGTTCTTCATGAATTCAAATTTTACAGGGAGAAAAAGAGGACAGTTGCATCCTAGTGGATTAAATTCAGAGATGTATATGCTGTGTTAGGAGAGTACAGTGAAGCAGCACCTAACATTCCTGTCCAAAAGAGGGTGGAACTTGAGTTGAAACTTGAAAGAAGGATAAGACTAAGCCAGGAGGGCATCATAGGAATGGGTGCAAGCAGAGGGTACGGCATGTGCAAAGGCCCAGAAACATGAAAGCATGGCAGTTTCAGAAATATTAGATGGGACGGTAATAAACAATATGGATGAATATGTGAGAGGAGAAGCATGTAAGGCCTGCTCATGAAGGTCTTTCTGTGTCACATGGGGACTTCGAATTTAGTCCTGAATGCTATGAAAATGCATCCAAGTATTGAGAGGATCAACAACTCAGATAATCTATAGATCCATCTATAAATGGAAGATGTGAAACAAGACCTTCGTGTAGTCTCTTCACATCTTCAGTGGTCCACGGCCAGATAACTAGTGCAATCCTGAGCAGACTAGAAAGCACGAAGAGCTGGAATGATCTCACAGGAGATAGGGGAGGACTCTACGAAGCACGGAGTCTGGGTGAGAATATGGCGATGCAATTAGCTGGCATGGGGAAAGGGGACAAGTTTGGGGTCGGGGGCAGGGGGACAAGATCATCTCAATTTTGAACACATTAAGATTTGGCATTACTTACAAAACTCTCTGATCCTAATAGATGACCTCAGATCTCAAACTTTCATTAGCGCTAGAAGGTAAAGGATTACTGAATCCTCCAAATTTCCATGGTAGGTGGGCCGAAGAGATACTGATCTCAAAAAAGAAAGAAAAAAAAAAGCTACTCCCAAGAACTACTTAATGATTAATTTCAGAATTTCTTCATCCAAACCCACTTAATTACACCCTTTAGTTCCCCTTTAATTATTTTAGGCTTAACACTAATACCACTTTGGTAAGAAAACTTGGTGATCTATTTGATGTCTTAATATGGCCAATCAATTCCATGGCTTATAGCTAAATTATAATCACCTTCATCTGAACCCTTCCCTCGTTGTCTTCTCTTTAAAGCCAGCTCTTAGTACTACTTGAGGAATAAAACCTCCTCTTCCCCTGATAGGTTGGAAAAACACTCAGACCCAGCATGCAGTATCACCGTGAACTTGGTGGGCACCTTTGTTTCTTAAGGATGGTGATAAAACATGTTCAAAGTCCCTTCATTTTTCCTTTGGAGAGGAAAGGGAGAAGAAAGGCACTGATAGGATGTGACTATAATGTGAATGAGTAAGTATCATGAATGGTTAGAATGGAGGTCTACAGCTATTTTGCAGAGAACTCAACTTTATAATGGACCCAAAGAGGAAAGATTAACCAACGATTATGGTACATTTTGATTTTGAAGTTGTGTGTGTGTGTGTGTGTGTGTGTGTGTGTGAAATGCGCTTGCGTAGGGGAAATGAGCTACCTCAGTAGGAGATCATACTGAGGAAGGAAACCATACACTAGCCTCTGTCTGTCAAGATGACCATACCACAACAACATACAGGATGGAGAAGGCAGGAGGACAGAGGTGAGTCAGGTGAGCTGGGCCATAATTAGTTTTCACAGAGTCAGGTCATCAAACAGGAATTCATATACAAAAAGCAATGACACTTTCCTCCTCAAATGATGACCTACATCAACTGTGGAGCCTTAGTCCTTCAAGCGTTTCTGATTTTGGAAGGCCTGTCTTTCCCCTGGTCCAGATCTCCTTTCTAGTTCTCTTGGAACCTTTAGAGACTTGGTATTTTTCCAAGCAAAAACAAAAAAAGCAAAGCAAAAAAGATTCCAGGGTAAAACATCTAAAGATATGGAGAAGGAAGAACATTCAAATTCAGGATAGTGGTTCAATTCAGTGGGGCCATATGTGTGTTTTGAGGAGGTAGGAGGGAAGGGAGGGCAAAACTTGGAAGTAACTTCCGCTGTAATGTTCTATTTCTTGAACTGGGTGTTGGTACAGTGGTGTTTGTTATGCCCGGGCATCTGAAATATTTCATAATTTTCAATAAGAGATGTATGTCTAAAAGGAAAGAGAGAACAGAACAATCATTTTGCCTATGTCCCTCATTCTACCTGTGAAAAGAAAGGAGCCCTTCCTGATTATACTAATTTTATTATAAACTGAAAAACTGTGTTTGTTTGCAAATACGACTATGCTATCATCTTTGAAGTTAATGCTCATGAGTCAAATTCATTTTTCTAGCAAATGTTCAAATCGCGCACCTATGAAGCTAGATCAACTTCAGTGATTCCATCCATGGGTGTAACTCTAGTTGCACTGAACTCCTGCGGATGTGGATGGAGGCGCCTTTCCTGTTTTGTATCTACTATGACATCATACATGTTTGAGTGACACACCATGAAGAGAAGTCGCCACCCTTCAATGCTCAGTCAGCTCGTTACCCATATGCTGCTGATAGGGTACTTGGTTATCTCAGGCTTCCACCTTCCTCCTCACTAGTCCTTCCCCATTTCTTCTCTGTCTTGGCCCCAGCATCATTGCACTTCCTATTTCCTACCCAACCGTGATCACAGGAAAAGAAAAGATTGAAAGGCATGTGTCATCTTGTTAATAGAGATATGAATGACTACAATACGGCAATGAGATGGGAAAGGATTAATCTAATCGTTAGAATTAGGCCTGCAAATTACATTTCCTACATTTGGAATTTACATTTGGAATTTCTCCAAAACAGAGGCGGACTGGCATCATACTGACGCACGGCAAGCTGGACATTGTACTGCCTGAATTGAAATCCCTGCTCTGCTACCTCCTAGCTAGTGATCTTATCCAAGTTATTTCATCACCCTGTAAAATTTGTATATTAATAGTGCCTGCCTTTTGAAGTTGAAATAAAGATTAAATGAAATGATGCATGAAAATGCTTAGCACAACATAATACCTGGTACATAGCAAGAGCTCAATAAATGTTGGCGATTATTATATGCTTTGATTTTAATTTTTCTTCCTACCCTTTTGGTATCAAGGATAACCTCTATGTAGGAAAATCGAGCTTCCAGGCAAAAGTCCTACCTGGTAAAAGTGGCCTCCATACCTGGAGGGAGGTGTTTTCCTGAAAGCAGTGGTTTCTTCCACCTACTTCCTTCTCCCTACTCTCATCAGGTCGTTTTAACAACAGATGCAAAGAGTCTGCCTATGGAAGGAGACAGGTCACTACACTGGTTGGAAGCTTATTTTGTTTTTAGGTCTTCAGATTCATTGCTACCTTCCAGGAACAGCTAAAAGAGACCAGAGACCCAAATGACAGCATGCATGTTCCCTCCCTTGAGGCTGTCCAGCCACTTTTTCATCAGCACAGGGGCCTCTTGGGGGAGAAAACAGTTTCATGACCCCCAGAACTAAATGAGGTTAAGAAGGTCATTGCCAAGCAGTGGGGGCAAGGGTGTCTCAGCTCCAGCAGGCTTACACCCCTTTTCCAGCAGTCCTGAGTGGAGGTGCTAGTAGTAAGAGCCGCTAAGAAGAGGCTTGACGGTGAAAGTGCTTCTGCACAGCTAGAAAAGCTACTGACAAAACTGGCCCTAGTGGATTTTAACTTGGAGAATTCCGGGGAAAACCTACCTCCAAGAAAAGGAAAGCAGTTCTAGATAGAAAATCCCGTTTCAAACAGACACAAAGAAAAGCATACTGCCCGTCTGTGTTTGTTCATATTAAAAATTTAAAATAATATCTTTTACCTGCTCCCTCCCTGCCAACTATCCTCTTCCAGTCTGAGCCCAAACGTGTCTCTTCTTCCAGCCTTCCTATTTCTTTTCTTTTTTTTTCTTTATTGGCTTTAACCAGGGGAAGGGGAGGGCAAGAGATGATTGGCTCCAGGAGAGCAGCCTGGCCCTGCCCATCCCCCTCCCACGCCCTCCCCATGGAAACAGCTGGAATGAGAAGTGGGGAGGGAAGGCTGGGATTGGCTGTGAGTCAGTGGCAGGGTGGGGTGGGGCAGCACAGATGAAACATTTACCTGTCCAGGTAAGTCTGGAGGAGGTCAAAAGAAGAAAACAGTGGAAGGCAGGGGAAGCAGTCTGTCTCCGTCTCTGCCCTTGGCAATAAAAGGGTATTTCTCTCCTTTCTTCAGCCCCTCATCCAGTGAAGGTGAGTTAATCACTAACCAACTATTGCTTATTCTGCAACAAGAAGGGGTGCTTCGTGGGAAGTCAGAACCACAGGGTTGTGGGGAGCCCTGTGCACCCCAGCCAAGGGGCTTTCCTCTCTGTTCCTCAACTCTGTTAGGCCAGTCTGGGAGCAGAGTAGACTGATAGCTTCTTAAGTCTGGAATGTTTTTGTGAAGACCAGGGCTGAGATGCATATTTTTTTCATCTGCCTATTTCGGTTGGATAAGCATATTTTGCAGACAACAAGAAAAATAAAATAGGTTTGTTTTGGAAATTTCCATCTCTGAGCAATTGAAACTGAGTTGTGATTTTGAAAAGGAAGAGTTAGAGTACAGGGAGTTAAAAATGGGAGATCACCCAGGGGAGAAAATTGCCTTAGTTTCTCCATTGCATTTCCAAAAGGAAATTTTCCCCTGGCTTTATCAACTCAACGGCTATCTTTATTTAAATAAAGGGTGTAGTGTGTGTGTGTGTGTGTGTGTGTGTGTGTGTGTGTGTGTTCAACAATGGTACCGTGATAATGGAGCTCTCTGTGGACAAGCGTGTAAGGTATGAGGTGTGCTAGGTTGTTGTAAGGGGATGTGAGGCTCAGAAAACTCCAACTCAGACTACCAGTTCATCTTTGGAAAACCCACGGATAATCTAGTTAAAAGGTTGAGTTTATTTGGATTCAACTCAGTTAATGTTCCAACTTTGCCTGCTATTAAACACAGAGACTGGCAAACAGAAAGCCGCTCACTGGGCTGTGCCAGGACCCCACCCACATTAACACTGCACGGTAGTACCTTGAAACTGATAGGAGTTCTCAGTGGGGCTCGGGCCAAAGTAGGGTGGCGGAGTCCACAGACAGAAGAACCAGACCACTGTGGTGGCTTGGCTTTGTCTTCCTCCAGGTGTCCCACCTGACAGAATGTGTGGCAGGTTTACCTGCACAAGGAAGCTGGATGTCAAAGTCAATTCAGAGTAGCAAGTCAGCTCTCCATTATCCACCTGGCGCAGGGAGGTGTTAACATTCTGGTCCCTAACTTGGCCTCTTTTCCTCCTGCTGCAGGAAAGAGCGAAGTGGGAAGACCCCCGTGCCAAGCTCCCAGGGCCTGGCACCTGCAAGCCCTGAGCAAATGTGGGTTTCCAGTCCTGGCGACTGGAGCTTTCAGTTTTAGCTGAGCCCACACCACAGAACCAGGCCACCAAACTCACTGACTGAGGGCTGCCGTCAGGGGTGAACTTGTCAGTGATAAGATAACCTGCAGTGTCAAACAAAGCTCTTCTGTGCAGAAGATAGGTTGACCCACCCTTTGCCTCAAACCCACCTGTGAAATAGGAGATTATAACGTTGACTAAACACACTCAGAAACTTGGCCATGTGCTCATAGAGAAGCATATACACGCAGTGCAACTTTTAGTCCTCTTGGCATTTTTCTTAGGATGTTCCCCAGCCCGAGGCATATTTCTGGGTAGTCAGCAAGAAGGAGAGACACATGGTCTGAGAGAAATAGGAAATCTCTGATTAGTGGGGAGAGAAGTTGAGCTCTTGAAAGATATGGGGGTGGGGTCACGGGAGGAGGGTGACAAGGGGGATTTGGGCCTGTTTAGAAGGTACAGAGAGGCCGAAGAGGAATGGGGCTGGAGCCCTGAGCACCCCCGCTCGCCCACCCATGCCAGGACTCCTCATGCTCTTTATTTACTTTCCTCCAAGACTTGGCTGGTTTCAGTGGAGTAGTTAATGTTTAATGTCTTTTGCACAGGTGGCCCTGACTATAGGCTGTACGTATTTCATAACCCATTTCCTCCTCCCCTCAAATCCTCCAAAGAGGTCAAGGGTTAAAAGATACCAAACTCTCACCTTGAGAGTTTTGCTTGTTTCTCAGGCTTCTTATCAGGTTGGAATACCTCAGGTTTCGATGGCTGACCTGAAATAGTCCCCAAGTTTCAAGGTTGTAAAGTTGGTGGAAGGAAATGCAGCATCCAGGTCAGGCCAAAGTGGTGAAGGAGAGTGGAAGGGTGGAACAAAGAGAGGAGACTCTTTTTTTTTTTTTTTTTAGATTTTATTTATTTGAGAAAGAGCGAGTACAAGCAGGGGGAGTGGCAGAGGGAGAGGGAGAAGCAGGCTCCCTGAGGACTCCAGGATCATGACCTGAGCTGAAGGCAGACGCTTAACCGACTGAGCCACCCAGGCGCCCCAAGAGAGGAGACTCTTAATGGTTCTGGCTCTTTGGATCAGAAAATGAGGCCTGGAGACAAGATGCAAGCGCCTTAGAGCTCATTTGGACTTGGTTTCGGGTTCAAATTCAGCTCTGCAAGGATTCCCTAGTGCCTGATGACACGATCTTCCGTGACATTTGGTGTCATTTGTTTACTCTGGAAATATCTGTCGTGGGGGCAAAAAGCTGGCCTGGAATCATAAAGCGGAATCAGATGATTTCGAGGGTTTAAGGTGTGAAGTAGAAGGAGAAGGGTGATCTTAGGGCTTTTAGTGTATAGTTAGGGGTGGCTGATGACCCTTCTTTAGGTCCACGGCCCTCTTGCTTCCCTGGAAGGGCTGCAATCCACATGCTTTTATAAGTCATCCCCTGTTTCCCTTTGGAAGGGGAAGTGGAAAGAGCCCCAGATTTCCTATCTGTCAAAGGAGAAAATATCGCATCTTGCCTTAATTATCAGGCTATTTTGAAGATCTCATTAGCATATCGAAAGCACTCTGTAAGCTATACAGTGCTATGTGGTTTTGAAGCAGTGCAATTCATACTGTTTCTCTCTCTTCCAGCTACTTTAGTTACTTCCAGCTACTTAGTTCCAAAATGGGAGTGTGGTAGGTTGCCCTGGGAGGAAGGAGAGGCTAGCTAGCTACCATACAGTCCGAAGAGTACTTAGAAGAACAAAGGTAGTAATTGTTTTTGAAAAGAAGAGGCAACATCTGGTCACCCATTCACAGAGAATATTATATTAACTACAGTGATTAATACAGTATTAATAATTACTGTATTAATTACAGTATTAACAATTAATAATTATGATTTTACAGAAATATTTTAAGAAAACTAGAGCCAAAAACTAGACCCTTGGATTTACAATGACTACTTGGAAACCATGCCTTTGCCTTATAAGTTTTGCTTGCTCCATGCCTCTTAGGTGCTCATAAATGTTAGTTTAACTGAAGCATTGCCCCAATTCCATTGAGCCATATATCCTCAGGGAAATAAAATACATAGGAAAGAGTTTATAGTAATAGGGTAAAAGCCAACAAAAAAGAGGTCTTCCAACAGCTTAACTCAATAGTTACTAGAACAGATGACAAGTTTATTTGTCCAGCATTTTTTGAGTGTCTTCTGTGTGCCTAGGCTTATGAGCAATGGATCTCTTTGACTGGAATGGCCTCAACCCTACAGAATGTTAAGAATGAGTTAGTACCTTCTGGATCTAAACAGTCATGAACGGAATGGATGGCTGAGGTGACTGATTTCCATCCATATGATTTCTCATGTTTCTGTTTCTTTGGAGTTCTGGGGATTGGGAAAGTAACCTCATGAAGAAATCTGAAGGACTACTTTACCCGATGTTGATTTATTGGTGGGCTTCTTTGGCGTCTCTGTCCCCTCTGGTCCTGTCTCTATCTCCTGAGAGGGTCTGGACACTTACGAACTCCGTGTGTCTGGCTCACTGGGATTTTTTCCTCTTCTTTCCCCATTGTTCTGCCCCTCCCTACCTGCCCCACTTGCAGGCCTCCCCCAAAGCAGGAGAGGAGCTCCATGAGGCCGCGTGGGTTATCGGCTCTACAGGGTTGGCAGGCTGACTCACCCAGCACAGCCCAAACCTGACTTGGCGCTGGAAGGAGTTATTAGCAGAGGCTGAAGGGACAACCTCTCTGGGATCCAAACCCCAGGTCCCAAGATCTATTTCTATTTCTAGAACACAGTTTTCCTAGGACATTTTATCTAGTATTGGGAGGGTAGGAAAGGTGGTTAAAAATATAGCATGGTGTCACAGGAAAAATAGGGATTCAGAACCGGACAAACTGGATTCTGATTTTACTCTCCCCAAATTCTCAATTTGACCTTGCAACTGTCTTTTAAACTAAATTCTTCCAGGATTTCATTTTAACATAAGAGTGTCACCTCTGGCCTTTTCAGACCTTGACTGAGATTTTCAGAAGGAAGATAGTACTACCTTCCTTTGCTATTACTGTTGGTACAATGAACTGGAAACTTTTTTTTCCCTAAGAGTTGGAGTCGGGGGGGAAGCTACGTAGGCCATTTCTCTTGTTCATTTGACAAAGTTTAGGGAACTTCACTGGAAATAAACGCAACATTGAGGGGTGGTGCTCAAGAGGGAAACTGGGTTTGTGTCAGCCTCTGGGCTCATGTGCGTGCCTCCCAGACTGGGGAGGTGATTGATGGTGGCTGTGGGGGTGGGCGTGGGCGTGGAGGTGAGCGTGGGGGTGATGGTGATGGTGATGGTGTTGGCTCGGCTGGCAGCTAACTGATACTGCACAATATGTTTTATGTGCAGTATATCAGTATTTGTTCCCGACAACCCTATGTGGTTGGTACTATTGAGGACCCTGTTCCTTCTCTCCCATTTAACCCAAACCCTTCTTTTCTAAACTCTTGTTGCCTTACTTCAGTTTATTTTGATCCTAGATGGATCTTGCCTTTTTCTTATTACAAGAACAGTAGCAGTTCTTACCTTATTCATTAAGTATTTACTACCAACTAAGCTGTGCTAACCGTTCTCATTTAACACCACATTCACCCGATTTAATGAGAAAAACGGAGTCGAAGAGTAACTTGCCTCAAGTCACATAACTGGAAATGGTGGAAGTGGGATTTGAATCCAGATCTGACTGCCTCCAGAACCCTTGTACTGTTTGGAGTGATGGAAATGTAGGTTAAGCCCCCTGATTCAGAGAAAGAAGGCCACTAGGAGCGATGGAATCTCCTTTCTGACTAGACTGCTCCCGCCCCCACCCCCTGCCAGGCCCTCCCCACCTGCGCTAAGTCCACCCTTCTGCACGTGCCCTAGCCCGCTTCTGTGTCCTTCCACGCAGGCTGGGAGGTTTGGGTGACGGCTGTTCACGGCCCCGTCCAGCTCTCTGTTTGCTGGGCGTCCCTGCCGCCACGCTGCTCCAGGGCTTGGGCAGAGCCTTGCCAGAGAGCCTCAGCTCGGCTCACACGTGGCTTTGATTATTCTCTTTTCAGGCCGGCTTGGGACACTCTCCACTTCCCTCCACTTCCCCTCTGGGAGCCCTTTTCACCGTACCCCCGCACCTTGCTTCGGGCGATGCCCCAGAGGGAACTGTGGCCAGCGGGGCCTGGCTCGGAACCCGTGACCCGCCTGCATCGGCAGCTGTGACAGCATCATGAGCACCACGTCCACACGCTCTGGATCTGTACGTACTCCTGGTCCTGCCGCCTGGCCGGCTCTCTGCACGCCCACCCCGCCCCACCCCTGCCCGGCCCTGCCCACCACCGGCCCCACTGCTCCTCCGCTTTCATCTTCCTCCTCAGAGAGTGAATCACACCAGTTGGTATTTCTCCTCTGATTCACCCTGGTTTTCTAGAGAATAAGGTGGGACCGCCCCAAAGAGCAAGAGGACAGATGAGACTTGCTCCCGGTTTTCATTGATTGGGGACTAAGTTGAGGTGAGAGCAAGGGCCAGTGATCTGAGCTCCTGGTGGAAAGGATGGATGGTAGATCCCTGGAGCACAGGTATTCCCGAAGTCTCCTGCAGCAAGCTACATTCCTTTTAGGAAGATCAAAGAGAAAAGAGTGATTAGGAGCCTGGGTTCTGGAGCCAAGCAGGTCTGAATTCTCTACCTATAAGCCGAATGGCCTTGGGCAAATTACTTAATTTCTGTAAGCTTCAGCCTCCCCAATTTTTGGGTGGGGATAATGTAAACACTGAATTCATAAGGTCTTCTGGGAGAGTACAAGACATGCATATAAACCACTTAGCACATGCCTCTATGTAGAAAAGAAATAGTCTATCTCTATGAGCAGCGATTCAGAATCTTCCAAAGTCATTGTGTTTAACAGTGAGTGTGGCATGTAGTAAATTGTAATTTTTCTGGAAATGAATGTAAATCTTAGTTGCCGTAGGCTGATGTGAAAGAGTGAAGCCTGCCGTATGTCCAAATGTAAGCATGCCTTTGTTCTTGCTGTTCATCACGTACATAATAACCCTTGAGAATTTATACTTTATTGCTTTATATCCTATAGAGGTACTTGGAAATTTAAGGATTATAAGGATCTCTACCAAATGTCAAAGATGTTTAATATAGTCCGTGAGTTTTGATATGTAAAAATTGAGTAGAGAAAGCAGTGCACAGACACACACACACACACACACACGCACACACACACACACACACACACACATACACGTACACATACACTCCAAAGCGCCCACAATCTGCATATCATTTCTTTTTGATCTGAGATGATGGGACCCCAGAGACATCTTTCTGTTTCTGTTAGGCTGAGGCCAATATGAGTAGTTACATACTACTGGACACAGAATGTGGCAGGGATTAAAGGTTTTCAAAGTGCATCCTCCACAAAGGAGAAATTCAAAGTTAGATTATCTTTGGCAAGGCTATTTTAGGAAGAAAAGGGCAGTAAAGAAGATTTTGTTCAGGGAACCCCTGGAATTGACTTCAGGGCTTCCAAGGGCTATATGTGGGGCTTCCTTTGACATGTAAGCCTCACTTTTGTCAACTGACAGATGGCTCTTTAGGAGCCAGGGGAACTGGTAGGGTTATTCCGAAAACCATCTCCCAGGATATATTTAGGGCTGTCTCAAAATCTTCCCTGGCCATCTGAGCGGGTCTGGAGAATATATAACTCTGAAGTATCTCAAATATCAGGAAGAGGGTTGAGATACACGCCAGGAAGGGACTCAAGCCAAATTTCTTACATTTCCATTTGCCCTTTTGGTTTTCCCTTCAACCTTCAATTTTAGAGAGTGACTATTCTCTGGATCTTGCTGGCCTTGTAGAACATAAGCAATAACCATTTAAAATGGCCATAACACTTTTTCCCAAATATCCCTATATGCTTTTTCATCATGACAATTATTTATCTAATATCTACTTGATATTTCACACGAAGTTGCTTTCTCCTCCTCCCACACCCATCCAGTTTCTCTCCCCTCCCCCCTTCAAGTTAATATTTGCTTAAGAAATGCTCACTTATTTGAATGTTAGCCAGAGCCAAGTGCCATCAAGAAAGTAAATACACAAAGGAAAAAATCCTGTATGGAATGCATTTCAAAGTCAAGTATAAATTATTTAGTAAATGTATCTGTGGCTAGTCATGCCACTGTTCCCATTGGCCTGACAGCCAGTGGTTGGCGGCAGTTTCTTGTTTGTCCTCATACTGTCCTTGACATAGCAGATTACGGGTGCAAAAGTCCTTTGAAAAGTTAAAAACAATACCATTCAAGTTTAAGGTCAAATCATGACGTTGTCCATGTCACTTAGGGCTAAATCAGAGACACACAAAGTGAAGCGCTTGACACAGGTCACACAGAGGAACTGGAATTAGAACCTGGGACTGCTTCTGATCTGTTCCCCTAAGCCTTCCAGCCAGGACTGGGCAAAAAAGGTCAGTTGCCATCTGGCTGCCCAGCGCTGGGTGCTAGCGGGCCAACAGCCCAGCAGTGTCTGCCCTGTCCATGCCTGAAGTTTCAGGAGGCAATCCCTGCAGTGCACACTTGCAGAGAAGCCTCTCGGAAAGGTTTCCAGCTCTTCAGCATTCCTTCATGTTCTCAGCCCCACCAGTTTCTGTGGAGCTCCCTCTCACAGCTCCCTCTCCCTCTCTGTCCTCCACGCCTCATTCCAGAGTGATAGCAGCTACGACTTCCTGTCCGCTGAAGAGAAAGAGTGTCTGCTCTTCCTGGAGGAGACCATCGGCTCACTGGACACTGAGGCTGACAGTGGACTGTCCACTGACGAGTCTGAGCAAGACACAGCTCCGCAAGGCCCCCGAGCTCTGCCCATAACCCAGCCTGCTCCCCAGGGTAAGAGAGACTGTCTGGGGTGGCACCTCTCGCAAACCCAGGAAACCAGTACATCTTTATGGCTGCTTGGCACCTCGCTTGCCCTGCGCTCTAAGGGTCATGGGCAGAAGGAGCAACAGCATTCCTCCCACGCTCCTGGCCAGAATTAAGGTCTTGTCCTGGAGAGGAGGAGGGACTGCTGACAAGCCAGCTTCCTCTGTCTTTCTATGAAGTATCATAGAAGGCCTGGAGGGAAAAGCGTTTGACCAGCTCCCATTCTTTCACAGAGTGAGTCTGAAGAGACACGACCACAGAGGTGGGGGAGGCATTCGGGGAGCAGCGGGTGGTTGCTCTGGGGACACTCAGTGAGTCTGGAGAGCTAATCTGGATGATCCAGGAGGATCAGGTTGCAAGAGATAAGAGGGAAGCGCTCCTTTAACTTCAGTGGGTGGCAACTCGAGGCTCCTGTGAGAGAGTGTGGAAAGCCAGTAGTAGTGAGGCTCCATAGAAGGGGGACAGGGTGACACACAAGTGTGGCCATGACGGTGGGGCCATATATCCTAGAGTGAGAGGGCACTTGACTCCCGAGGACAGCCCCACTGGTATCGGGACTGCAACCATGTATTCATTCATTTAGCGAATCTTAATTGACAATGTGTTAGACCCTCTGTGGAGATAGAGCAGTAAATGGGGGCAAGGACTGCACTGCTCCCTGAGACTGAGTCCGTGGCCCAGTGGGCCCGATGCACCTGCCTAGCTTGCTGGAAGGAAGGAGCCCATGTCACTCTCTGGTGTGGGGACAGCTGGAGCATCAGGAATCATTCAGGTGCTTATAGAAAGTGAAGGTGGGGGGCACGTGGGGGGCTCAGACAGTTAAGCGTCTGCCTTCGGCTCAGGTCATGATCTCAGGTCCTGGATCAAGCCCTGCTCAGTGGGGACTCTGCTTCTCCCTCTCCTTCTGCCCCTCCCCCTGGCTCATGCTCTCCACCTCCTCTCAAATAAATAAATAAAATCTTAAAAAAAAGAGAGAGAGAGAGAGTGAGGGTGGAGGAAGGCAGAAGTCTGGTCAAATCAAGAGCACATCGGCTATTGATGCTATTCATGTTCAGTGCTTCCCCTGGACTCCGTTACCTGGGCGCCCACCCCAGGGTAGCTGGAGGGCCTGTCCTGAATCTCTCCCCAATGCCACTGTTTCTGTAGATGGTTAGGAAGAGCTCGAGGCAAGGACGTGGAGTTATGTGAGGCTGCTCTTGCCCCAACCCTCATGAAAAATTAATCCTCGGCTGTTGGGAATCTGCTTAGTGTCCGTCTGTCAGTCTAAATGATATCCAGGCTACAGTGTGGCCCCTTTAAGAGCAAATAATCAACAAAAAACAAAACCCATTGCTAGGTGGAGATCAGAGTTCAGGAATTATTTGCTTTGCCCTGGGCAGCAGGGTTCTCACCTCTGTCTACTCTTCTTTGCCTGTTCTCCGGGACCCTCACAGGATATCCAGGGGAGAAGATCATTCAGCAAGGACCAGAGCCAAGGAGAGGGACTCAGCCCAGCTCAACCCATCTGCCTGAGCCCCAAGGCCTGGGCCTCAGGTGTGGCTCCTATAGCCTCCCCAGAAATATCCACATTGGCAACAACCAGAACCTCAGGAAAAGCACCACCCAGACTAATAGCCACCGCCCAGGGGAACCAGAGGGGCTCGTCTCCAAGCCTAAGAAAGAGCAGGTCAGCCAAAGCTGTGAGCCCAACCAGGCTCCGGCCGGCCCCCAGCCGCCTGCCCGGCAGTTGGACACGGTGCCCATCCCTCCGCCAGAGGCCTTCCAGGACGGCCAGCACGAGCCACGTGAGCAAGACCACCTGCCCCCGGGGCCCGGGCAGCAGAGCCGCGCCTCACTCCGCCCCCAGGAGAGCAAGGAGACTTCCTCAGAGGCCATGTCCCAAAGGGCCAATAAGAAAGGCTCGTCGGGGGAACTAGGGCAGCCTCGGCCTCCTCCCGCCACGTCGTCTCAGAATGTGAGAGCCAAAGACGCTCCCGTCCCACCAGGGGGGGACCCCAGTGCCCGGCTTGCGCCCCTCACAGCCTCTAAGCCCAGGAAGCTGCCCCCCAACATCGTTCTAAAGAGCAGTAGAAGCAGTTTCCACAGCGAGCCCCAGAACTGGCTGTCCCGCCACTCAGAGGCCGGCCCCGGAGACTCGGGCCTGGCCTCGTCCTCGCTGCAGGAGCAGAAGAAGGCGCGCCGAGAAGCCCTGGAGAAGCTGGGGCTACCCCAGGACCAGGATGAGCCCAGCGCCCACTTAAGTAAACACGCCAGCTCCACCCGACTCCAGGCCCCCCTCCAGGCTCGGGCTCCGGTTCAGCCTGCAGTTCCAGCTCAGGGCACAGCCGCTGTGCCCACTAGAGGAAAGGCTCCAGCCCCAGCTCCGACACGGGGACCTTCTCCGGGGAAGGCCCCGGCTCCCACTCCTGCTCAGGGGTCTTCTCCAGACAAGGGTTCAATTCCTGCCCAGGAACCCGCTCCAGGGAAGGCGCCAGCTGCCAAATCCATGCCAATTCCTATCCCTATGGCCCCCGGGGTAAGTAGGCCCCTGACCCAGCCAAGGCCAGACCCAGGGCTGACTCTCCAGGAGAGCAACATCCCTGGCCTGAGACAGATGAACTTCAAGTCCAACACTCTGGAGCGCTCAGGCGTGGGGCTGAGCAGCTACCTCTCGGCTGAGAAAGACCCCAGCCCCAAAACCAGCACCTCTCTGGGCAAAGACTCCTTCTTGGACAAGATGTCTCCTAATGTCTTGCGTAACTCGCGGCCCCGCCCTGCCTCCTTGGGCACGGGGAAGGACTTTGCAGGGATCCAGGGGGGCCAGTTGGCTGACCTGGAGCGGGAGCAGAGCACCAAGCGCCTGTCCTACCAAGGACAGAGCCGTGACAAGCTGCCTCGACCCCCCTTCGTCAGTGTCAAGATCTCCCCAAAAGGCATCCCTGATGAGCACAGAAGGGAAGCTCTGAAAAAGCTGGGACTGTTGAAGGAGTAGTCACTGGCCCCCAGCATAGCCCCACACAGCCCCTGCCTCAGCCCCTGCCATACAAGAGGAGGCTCGGGGTCTTTCCCACCCAACAGCTCACAGCTTGGGCACGAGCGGGCTTCTCTCCAGGGCTTTCCTCTCTCTGAGGCGAAGGGGAGGGAGAGGTAGGTCTCCAGGCATACACATACGTTTATATTCAGAGTGGTTGTGTCAATGAGTGCCTCCCCAAATCATCCTGAAGGTGATTTCCACAAGACAGTGTGTGTGTGTGTGTGTGTGTGTGTGTGTTTACTAATAGGCTGTATATTTCACTGAAGCTATTTATATGACGCAAGGAGTCATTGCTCAGAGTTCTGCTTGTGTTGGAGATTTTCTTACCCTGAGTAGAATTCAGCCCAGCCAGAACTGAGGGGACAGGGGTGGCTAAGCCTGAAAAAAAAAGTCAGATGAGACGATGGATGTGCCAGGGGCATTAGGCAGATGCCGGGTCGTATGAAATGTGGGCCTCCCAGAATCCCCGCATGGAAGGAGACTGGCTCCTACCTTGTAGGATCCCTCTCTCAGTTCTGAACTTCCGGACGGGGCCCAGGAGGAGTAGCTTTGTCATCTCCTCCCCCACTCTACCTTCTCACTGTCCCCAGCCCTGAGGACAGGACACATCCCTGTAACTAAAACTCTGTTAACTGGGGGTGGGAGGGCTCTGGGTGGCCTGAGGAGGCAGGGTAAGTGACCACCCAGCACGCTTCCACTGGGAAAGATCCCGGCCCGGGGGCCTGGCGAATTTATCATCGCAAACGGTGCAGTGATCCCTGACGCTGCTGTCCCTAACCTCCTGCTGCCTACCTCAGCCTGCACATGACTGACCCCAGGGCTGGGCCAACCCTGAGATGGAAGTCTAAGCCCTGAGGCTTTAGAAATACGGAAGAACTATTTGAGGCCTTTGTCTCGGCTACTGCATGTAGTTTTGTCTGTTTCTATGGGAAGGCAACCCAGTACATTCTCTGCTAGTTATTCACAGAATATCTGAGCTGGGAAGAATTTTAGAAAGGAAGGAGACTCTCATGTCCCACACTGTTGGGGAAGGGAAGTGACTCATCCGTGGTCATTCTGCCATCCTGTAACAGAGCAGGGACCCTGGCTTCTCATTCCATGCTGTCTGCCGCCTCCCTCACACGGCACCCTCAGGATCAGCAGTCAGAGTCAAAGGTTCAACCCTCAGGCCCTTCAAGATCCTAAGGTGTCTTCTGAAACATCAGAGATTAAATGTTGCTCAAGACCATATTGAGTGTTGTTTTTTCTACTATGTCTTTGGAAAGTAGCACTATAATAACTCATTGTGAACCCCAATTTCCTGACCATGTTGTGCAACTTGACAAAATGCCAAGAGAGGGTAATAGGAGTGGGGGGTATCGGTTTGTGGATACACGCTTGGAAATGAGGCACAGCTAGACATGACCCCTGTTTCCCCTAAGGAAATAAATATCGTTCACGGCCGTGGCTGGTGCAGGATCCCCAGAGGTGAGGGGCAGATAAGGGGAACTGTAGTTGGAAAGGTGCTCGTGAGGTCGGCTGAGCATTTCTGGGCTGCATCCTTAGGGAACCAGCACTGTCAAAGCATAGTATTTCTGAAAATGTTGAAAAAATTAAGGTACGGACAACAAATGGCTGCACCCTGTCATGGTATGTGGGGTGTGGGTGTGACAGTTTCTGTATACACTCTCACACACACACCCAAAATCCTGTGGCCTTCCTCGCCCTGGGTCAGGACCTGGTCTGTCAGAGCTGATAGGGACTCGCACAGCTAGCCAAGCCATTCCTTAATACAGACTCCCCCAAAGAGAGAAGGCCCCCTCCTGGAGGACTGGTTTGACACATGCTGTGTTTGGTTGAACTGCTTCATGTGTGTATTTCAGGAGAACCTAGGAATGATCACTTTATTTTTTTTAATTGCCCTGATTAATAGGGAAACTTGGTGCTACCCATAAAGTAAGACTTGGGAGGAAACCAGGGCCCTCGCATCAACACAGGTGGGTGAGGAGTACCTCCTCTTAAATCCTCGCTCCCAGGTAAAGGTAATTATTTCTCCAACAAACATACTACATACAGCTTGCCTTCTCACTCTGCGTCCTCAGCTGGTGACATGCCCATTCCCCCAGCAACTCCCTTCCTACTTCCCCAGGTCTTTGCCCTCCAGAGGGCATGTTTTACTCTTAGGATGGTCTTTGGGATTCAAGAATAGGATAATAAACCCAAACCCAGCTGTTCTCATTTTGAAGAGGGGCAAGGGAACCCAACTAGGGACATTTGCCATCCTGAAGGTGAGGCTAGACCGACAGAAGGAGTTTTATCTATCCTCTTTTAGCCATATAGGATTGCTCTTCATTGGATGGAGGCGAGAGTGGGGTCACTGCTGTGTTTGTCCCTTTTTGAAAGATTTTGGATAGAAGTTGTCAAGGCCATTCACTTGATTTTAAAAAACCCGTGTGACAACTCTACTTCCACTCGGCCTTGTAACTCGGCTCTAGCCTGCTATAGTCTTGCTGCTACTGGGAACAAACTATCTGCCAGACAGAGGAGCTGGCTTCTCCTCAGCCTGACACGGTGGGATCTGTGCCCTTAAGTGTGTTGACAGCTGCTTCTCTAAGTCACCCCTCATGTGTTATCCTGGGAGTTCTGTACCCCTACTTGGTGTGGCAGGGCCAAGTGCTATCCTATACAGAAGTCGGGGGATGGGCCTGGTCACCTCTCAGGTGCCTCCCTCCATCATGGGAAGTATGGTCTGGCAGAGGCCATCCTGAAACCTGGCTTTGCACAGGCTTGCAAAAGTAAGTATTGATTCCATGGAAGAAAGGGCAGGTGGAGGAGTGAAGAGCAGGCCCTACTTGATGTTATGGGTTAAAGCTGGAGGTGAAGATTTAAGAGTCTACAATACGTATAAGCGTGCGAGATGAACCACTCCATCCCTGATTCGTGATCACATGTGTAGGAAGAGGAGGATCATACTGTCAAAACGTGAAACTCATAGGCTAGAGAAGGTGGAGACCAGTGGGATGGGCAGGAGAAATCATGTCCATCTCAGAATCTAAGGAGGAATGGGACTGTAAGCTTCCCATGCTCTTTTCCTCATGTGAATGACTACAGAGCATATAGAGCTGGGCTCAATTTGACCTCCATCACTTACCAACATGGGAACCCTAGGGCTGTCACTCTAACTTTCCAGACCTTAGATAATAATACCATCCTTTCAATATCATTGAGGTGAACAAGTGATATAAAATATATAAAGCTCAGTGCTTGACATAGTGTAGATACTCAATACATGATAGTATTGTCTTCTGCATCTTATTTCTTTCTTCTCAAAGGGACCAAATGGAGACAGGGTTGGAAGCCAAGAGCTCACCCAATTCAGCTCTGAGAGGAAATAGGAGAGATCTTGCTGCAAGTAAAAGTCCAAAGTACCAACTAGGCTTTGCCACACCCTCCAGGTGACTCAACTTCACCCACGCCAGGATTCCTGGAATTGGAGAAGAAAGGGATCAGTGTGAATATGGTGTTTGTGTCTCAGTGAAGCCAGCTTCTCTATTTCTAAACCCAGCTTTTGATTTATCATCAATGTCTTGTTGCCCATGACCATGTAGTTTACTTTTTTTTGCTTCCTTCAACTTCCTTTTGCTGTGTGGTTCAGGAAACTATATGTTGTTCTATAGTTACTCATTTTTAAAATGGAGAAAAAGAATAAGCACACATAACAAGGGGGACTGATGGCTCAAATCAGGAAGAGATAGAGACTAGAAAAGGTTTCAAGCTTCCTGGGGCATTTTCTAAATAAGGTAGGCATCTTTCAGGAATGAATCAGGCGTTAGTTGGCAGGAAGCAAGAAGGTGTGTTGGATGACTCTGCACATCCCTTGGGATATCAGGGCCCGGGGAATCGCAGGAGACATTGCCATCATCACTGCCACCATCTGCCACCACCATCATCATCATTGTCATCATTGACCCTTGGCATGTAAGTGAGGTAAGAACAGGTGACGTTCTAATTCCAGGCTGCCATTCCCTCTCGCTCATGGCCTATCTGGATCGTTGTCCTTATTTAGCACTTGCCATGTATCCAGGTTTCAAAATAATCTGAAACAGAATGGTATCCTGGCAAAGCTCTGGACCAGATGAGCTTTAGTGAGTCACTTCATCTCACTCATAAAATGGGGAACTTGGACTGGACTACCGCCTAGATCCATGCCAGCTCTGAAACCTATGTTAAAACGAGTCCAAGCAACTTAATTAGAAACACAAACACTCTGCCAAAAATAATCACAATTTAGTCTGAGGTAAAATATACCTCATAGAACCTAAGACCTGGAAGAAAAGTTTTAGATTATCTAATTCAACCTCCCACTCAAAAAGGAATTACATCTATAAGTGGATAAGGATATAGTCAGAAAGATGTATGTCTGAATGGTTGGGTAGATGGATGGATGGATGGATGGATGGATGGACGGATGGATGGATGGATGGATGGATGGATGG